>NC_056737.1:1490391681-1490676681 GCF_019279795.1 Protopterus annectens | reverse complement strand
CAGCAGTCATGTCAGTCTGCAGATACCATTCATCAACCAATTAGATACACACACATAAAAAGGGGTAGGAGAGAAGGGATGAATACAAGGAGAGATGATCATATACTTAACAATTTTCTGTTTACCGGAACATTCATGGACATGTTTTTGGCATGCTCTCATTATTAACATGCTATGCTCTTTAGCATGAAGTGACTGATATATGGGGTCAATAAGGGTTCAGAAAGGAACAACAAGCTTATGACAAGCAGAACAAAGTTGGATAAATATGTGGCCAGTATTCAATATATTTCTATGAGAACTCATAACTGTGGCAAATGTTATTATCTTATTATGTGGATGATTAAAGATATGATATCCATATAACATCATACTAAAAATGATGAGAAATGCATCTGAAATTGAACACTTGAAGCTACTGGAAAAAAAATCTTCAGTCAAGTGATTTATGTCGACACTATACATAGGAAGTTGAATTTTGTTACATTCAGACAGAAGTCTAAAGAACTGTCAGAGTAATTGTTTCAAAGTACTTACTTTAACTCTGTGTTTCTCCAGGGCAGCAAGTTTAAGCAGCATTGCAATGAGATAACCAGACTAGTGCAGCCGCTGGCAAAAATCTCACAAGGATTTGCCATAGGACATGAAGAGACATTCACCACCATTCGGCACTGTTGCATAATGACAAACTCCACACAAATGCAGAGGACAAAAAGTTAAGGATTTATTATGGGCCATTTCTGGCCATGTATATGGTGTGTGATTTTATTTTTGATCAGATTAAAGGTGTAACAATGTGGGAAATAGGAAAGTGGTGAAATAGAGGGCAAGCAGGGGGAAGAACAAAGGAGAATTAGGAAAAAATCTTTTTTTTGTGAGACAGTGGCCCATTTTTTTTGGATTTCAAGAAGAGAGGAATGTTGGGGAAGGGACACAGGAATGTCTGGATCAGGTAGATAAGGAAGAAGAGGAAGCAGGTGCTGACAAACAGCTTAAACAAGACAGATACAGGGATGGTGATGGACTGAAAAGGTTGGGGACACTATGATTGGAGATAGGTAGGGGACATTGGAGGCATATGCCCATCAAGCATGGGAATGGGAAAATCTAGTGCTAACCCTCAGAACTGTCAGCACTGTTCCCTTCCACAGTTCCCTGTGAGACTAATTGACGTTGGAGTCTCTTTTCCATTCTAATGAGCAACTTCTCTACTTGACTGGTGTGGGTACCACTGCCATTTCCTATAACATTGCATACCATCCCTGGCAGCTCCTGGAGGGTGAAGTAATCACTGTCTCCACCAATACTCCCAGGTATGAACCAGCAGCCGGCACAATGGTACCTTATAGGTTCATAGGTTCATAGGTTTATACTAGGCTATCTGCCCTAAGGCATTTATAAGCCTAGCCCAAAGTTTTGTGGCTTATGCCACCCCTTATATGAAAAAATACTGTACCCATTAGTTTGTTGTGCCTCTGTCCAGCAGTGACACAGAGATGATTCCTGGGGTAAACCTACGATCTCCCATCCACAGGTCAAGATTTCTCTTGAACAGAGCCAGCGAGGTGCTCTGCCTCACATGGACCGGGATTTTATTCCACAGCATAGGGAGTCTCTGAGTGATAAATCTATCCCTCCAGCACATCCTATTTATATCCGTGCTAAGGTTTAAGTCGCTTGCTCTAGTGGTTTTGTTGGATTTGGATTTTTTGAGGTGGAGCATGTCCATTAATTCCAGGTTGGACATGGCCATGTATGTCAGGCACATGTCACCTCTGAGCAGACAGTATGCAAACTGAATAGAGCTGGAGTTTCTTCAATCTGGCAGCATATGACAGATTTTGGAGTCCCTTTATCCTTTTGGTGAGGAACTTTTGGGGTCTCTCCAATTGCTGCAGATGTCGGGTAAGATACATCCCGAATGGGGCATTGTACTCGATCATTGGTCTGATAAGTGAAGAGTACAGGGGAAAAATGACCTCACTAGATCTGGATGTGAATCCCTTCATGATCAGGTGGGCAACGTAGAAGGTCTTTCTAACCACTTTAGCAATGTGAGTGTCAAAGGAAAGGCCACTGTCAACCTGGGTCCCCAGGTCCCTGATAACCTCTTCTGTACTTAGTGGATTGCCACCTATATGGTAGCTTGGGGTTACCTTGTTTTTCCCGAAGGGTATGACTATACATTTTTTGGCGTTTAACTTCAGGCCATGGCTCTGGCACCAGCTATCTGTTTCCGTGAGTCCCTTCTGAAGGATATCCGTGTCCGATGCACTTTCCACTATGGCACCCAGTTTGCAGTCATCTGCAAACTTTGTCAGCCAAAGTCCTCCCATGTTGGCCTGTACTTCTGAGAAGTAGATGCCGAACAATAGGGGGCCAAGGACCGAGCCCTGTGGGACACCACTTGTGACCGGCTTGGAGTCTGACATAGTGCCAGCAACTCTAACCCTGTGGGTTCTGTCCTTAAGCCAGTTTGCAACCCATCTTGTGACATATGGGTTTACATTTAAGCTGGTAACTTTTTCTACAATACCCGAGTGGGGTATTGTGTCGAAAGCCTTTGCAAGGTCAAGGTAGGCTGTATGGACTGCCTTTCCCTCATCAATGGCCTTGGTGACTGTTTCGAAGAAGTCAACCAAGTTCTAAAGGCATGATCTGCCCTTGACAAAGCCAAACTGGGTTGGGTCCAATGTCTGCAAGTCCCCTATATCTTTGTTTATGAGCTCCATTATGATCTTCTCCATAGCTTTGCAGACTAGACTTGTTAAAGGACAACCGTGCCCTCAGACTCAAAAAACATATTAATTTCATCATGGTTTGATGTTTCCTACATTTTAATAGCACTCTGAGACTATTTTGAGCTTTTTAGATATTTTTTGATGCAATTTCTGACTCTGACCACATGGGGTCTGGCATATTGAAAAAATTCAGACTGTTTACTCTGCCTCTAAGTATCCCAGAATGCATTATTTGTCTCGATAAAATTGCATCAGATCTGCCACGTTTTGCCTTAAGCTGCTGTCACTTCATTGACTTAGGCATTCACTGCAGTCTTAAAATCCCCTACTTTTGGTTAAAATGTTATCCTTTTTCAATGACCACTTAAAACACAAGCAGTGCAAATGCTACAGAACAGAACTGAAAGGTGCATTTTCTAGCCCTTTCATCTTAGAAATGCTAAATTGCTTTCTTTTGTGAAGGCTGAAATCTAGCTCTTCAAGGAATCTCCCCTCCCACTTCACACCTACCTTCCCTAGCTGTCAAAGAGCCAAGGGTAATTTGACCCATTATCTGCATGTGATTGACAGCTCGTCACTGCAGGTGACCAGAGTAATGTACTGTTTGCTTGTCAGCCTTTTCCTCCTTACAGTGGGAGACTTTTTTGTTGCACTACTCCTGTCAAATTTAAAACCAAGCTACATAGCACTGGCAATAATCCCTGCTTTGCAAAGCAGTCTGCCACTTATTTTCCCTTCCTGTTTAAATAGCTAACAAATGATGCACTATAAACTTGAAATATTTTAGACTTGCATGACAGCACCCACATGCTTTTTTGAGTCAATTTTTAAAATAAATTATGGTAGTGCATGCACACACGCAGACACACACACGCAGGCACACACACTGCTTTACTTCTACAATGATTTAGATTTTTACATTTTATAGCAGTGTACTAACCAAGCAGAGAAATCTGGTTCAAAAGCAAGGATAAATTGATCCTGAAATACCTATGAACCTCAGCGCAAGAAATTAGGACAAAGCCATACATAGAAGTGGGACAAAGGCACAAACGGAAAAGCGCAGTCCGGGTCTGAACTGTCTGCAAACAGCTACAGTTAACTTTGAGTATGTGTCTACCTGTTTGAGCCAATATTCATTTTCCCCTGGAGAGCACTCTGCTTTGGCTTGTAAGCAGCCCCCCACCACACACACACACACACACACACACACACACACACACACACACACACACACACACACACACACACATTCCACTTTCTCTTATTCCCTTCTGTTAGCAAATAGTATCCACCATAACTCATCAAGCATTAAACATAACTGGGGAAATATAAACCCTGGATCAAAATGAAAATAAGTAGGCTAAGCTAAAAATGCAGCTGCGAAAGGGAAGCATGTGGCACCCTTACAAACAGAAAAAGATAACTCCACTAATGTGCAATTAAAAACTTGGGAGGACACAATATCAGGGCTAGGGAGGCATAGAAACAGGGACAAATTACATTTAGGATACACTATTAAGAAGTAATAAGACTTACCTTACTTATGAAGTAGCAAAACGCTGGTGAAGAAGAAGTGCTTCACATGAATAGAGTCGACCAGATTTGCTAACACAGAAAAGGAGTTCCACACAGCACCTAGTCCATTTATTAGGTTAACAGTGGGCTGGGAAAGGCAGTGTTGACATCACAATGTGGGAGGATCACAGGGATTCTGTACAGCATGCAAATAAGGCAGTGTTTACGTCACTTTGGGGGAGGAAACCTCCCAGGATCTTCAGCAAGAGCTATGGCAGATGTGACATCATTATTTAAGAGACGACTAGACAGTTTTCATCTTGGTTTTAAAACTGAAAGTCAAACAGTATGGAAAAGTATGAAGCCTAAGCAGTAAAAGAGAATAGTGATTTTTTTTTTAAAGCTGTGGTTATGTTTTTTTGAGGCTGTATCACATAACAGGATTTTAGGGAGACATCAGGTAGAGATATTTGATTTGATATCCCGTTGTTTTCCTTTAAGCTTATGGGGCGGTAATTACCAGGGTCCGTAGAGGCGTTATGTGGATGGGCCAGGTATTGCAGGGCCTATGGAGGCAGTAATGCCAGGCTGCTGGATGTTAAAGCAGAGGCAGGTGGAGGGATGGCAGGCTGAGCCACAGTGGTTGTCCTATCTCCTTGTGCTGAAAAAAGCATTCGTTTTGTTGGCAGAAAAGTATGACACTATAATGGTGTGTTTCCATTTAACAAAAAAAGAAAGAAAGAAAGAAAGAAAGAAGGAAAGAAGGAAAGAGAAAGAAAGAAAGAAAGAAAGAAAGAAAGAAGGAAGGAAAGAAAGAAAGAAAGAAAGAAAGAAAGAAAGAAAGAATGAAAGAAAGAAAGAAGGAAAGAGAAAGAAAGAAAGAAAGAAAGAAAGAAAGAAAGAAAGAAGGAAAGAGAAAGAAAGAAAGAAAGAAAGAAAGAAAGAAAGAAAGAAAGAAGGAAAGAGAAAGAAAGAAAGAAAGAAGGAAAGAAAGAAAGAAAGAAAGAAAGGAAGAAAGAAAGAAAGAAAGAAAGAAAGAAGGAAAGAAAGAAGGAAAGAAAGAAAGTAAGAAGGAAAGAAAGAAAGAAGGAAAGAAAGAAAGAAGAAAGAAAGAAAGAAAGAAAGAAAGAAGGGAAGAAAGAAAGAAAGAAAGAAAGAAAGAAAGAAAGAAAGAAAGAAGGAAGGAAAGAAAGAAAGAAAGAAGGAAGAAAAGAAAGAAGGAAAGAGAAAGAAAGAAAGAAGGAAGGAAAGAAAGAAAGAAGGAAAGAGAAAGAAAGAAAGAAAGAAAGAAAGAAAGAAAGTAGGAAAGAAAGAAAGAAAGAAAGAAAGAAAGAAAGAAGGAAAGAAAGAAGGAAGGAAAGAAAGAAAGAAAGAAGGAAAGAAAGAAAGAAAGAAAGAAAGAAAGAAAGAAAGAAAGAAAGAAAGAAAGGAAGAAAGAAAGCAATAGCGATAAGGGGTGGGTGAGACAAAAAAGAAAAGAGATGATTAGAGCCATTGTATGACACATTCATGTTTTATTACAATAAATAAACTTTTATTATTATATGAGCTAGACAGCTTTCCAAATCCAAAAAGGATGTGAATTGTACAAGTAATGCTTGGAATATGCAGATATTCCATATGTGCTTTAAAAGACACTACAGATGAACTTAACAACATGGCATTAAAGTCAATATTGCCACAATTAAAAATTAAAAATTATATTTGTTATATGTGAATGCATAGGTTATTTGTGGGAAATGAACCCACCTACTCTGAATACAGTAATACACATGCCTAATACAATTACCAAGAGCTATAGAAGAAAGCATGCATACTCGCTTTTACAGTTAAGATCTGCATGATTAAGTTTTAAGTTGCTAATAATGTATGGAATACCAATACATTTAATACAATCATGTTCATTTCTGCTGCATACATACCTCTTGTTTCTTTGAGTCTCCAGTCTTTCAACATGTACCTTCTTATTCACTGAAATATCCAGTGCAGTTGTAAGGTAAAGGAGAGAAAAAGAGGCATAAAAGAGTTATGCATATGATTCTTGGCTATCTATAGATTTCCATGACATTTACAGTTGCTTTATCTGTATACTAAGACATCTGTGGTATGTCTGCAGTTCTAAACTTGCACAGCCACTGGTCAAGTTGTTCCTACTTGCTCTGTTTCAGATCACTGTAATGGTGTCTGCATTGCTCTTCAGTGCATGGGATTCCAGTCGCACTGCCTTGGCTGGGCTGTTTCAAGCCTCCAGCCTTATACAGAGAGACAGTATAATCCCCCTGCAGCAAACTATGGCTTTAGAGCTTCACAAGGAATGCATCAAATATTTTTGACTCCTCCACACCCCACCTCTGTGCCACAAATTTGGCACCATCTTTCTCATCTCCTGTCATGTCTGCCAAGGTCTTCCAACAGCAGTATAAGTGTTTTCCTGCCAATTCATGATATTGCTTTTTATGAACAGTGCACAAACCCACACAACCATGCCAACCACATTTGAGTGATGTTAAGTGGAGAGAAACATGGCCAACCAAGGATGAAGGGAGTTTATGAAACAGCAACAATAATTTGACATTAACAATTAATTTATAGCATGTGCGGTGCTATAGCTGGTCACACCCTGTCCAGTGGTTAAGACTGATATTCTAAATGACTTGGCTTTTAAGACATGACTTTGAAGGGATGAATGGGATGACTTGACACTAATTTTGTGGTGCCTTACACACTGTTAAAAAATAATTTGCACAATGTGGAATTCAAACCTATGTAAAAAAAGAGAATACATACACATCCACAGAGGTTATTTTTCCTCATTGCCACAGAAAATGTATTTGGCAACCATGGTCATTACAAATATACACTTTAAAGAGTGAGTGGTGTTATGCTTCAATTAAGCCTGTATGTGTGTGACATTACAATGTCCTGGCTTATACATTCTCAGTGTAATGCATGACTAATGTCTGACAACATACTGGAAATGGATAGACTTGTATTACTTTAGTAACCAATTTTGCAGATCTGGTACAAACCACACAATACATTCTGTTTTACAGTTATAATTGGGTTATGGGAGGGATGTTGATGATTGTCAGTAAATTATGAAGTCCATCATAGGTATGTAAATACATTTTTATTATATAATCATTATTGCCGTGCTAAACCGGTTGCACATATAATACATATGATATCATCTGTATGCTCAATCAATACAATATATACACAGCTATTGGTATGTTGCATTAGCTTTATATTCAAAGTGTTGTCAAAATTTATAGTTGGACACCCTTACTAAAAAGGTGGAGTGTGCTCTCCTGTGTTCTGGCCATGAGCTTACCCATGATGTCACAAGAAAAAACTAGGGCGCCAGTGTATTTTCTATACTCAGTACTGTCCAGAGTGCTGATGGCTGTGCATCACCACTTAGACTCTTTGCACAAAGAAGGCAAACCAAATAAAATTTTTCAATTTTTTTCTTTAAGTATCTTAAGTTCTTTAAGTGAACCATGTTGAGCACAGGTAGGCAATGTGCAAATGTAACAGGGAATAGCGAACATATACTCCTTCTGTTAATACTCATTATAACCATTCCTCAGTGAAAATAACTACTGTGAAACTGCAACCCTGCTTTACCTAGCTTATCTATGTGCACCTCAATGGATTTACACCTTGTGCTACACAGATAATTGGGTATGTTTGCACTAAGCCATGTGCCACGCAAATGGTAAAGCCCCCAAAAATATAAAAAAAAAAATAATGTGAAAGAAAGGTTAAACAATTACATGACTATAGAATTAGAACCATCAGACTAATGCAATTACAAACTACAGTTGGAGTGCGTTATCTCTCTTTGCCCAGACACAGCTTTGCAACAGCAATTAAATCATGTCCATAAAAGTAATTCACATTTCTTTGCCAGTATTAACAGTTCGTACACGTGGACATTGTGAGTTGGTTATACATGTGGCTGACATGTTTAGTACAATGAGTGATCACACAAGAATTTATGAATACGTTTGCAGAAATGTAGCTCTGTCTTCTTTTTGTATTCTGGCCATTCTTACCTTATCTCTGTATTAATATCAGGCATGCAGTCTCTAGTGCTTTTGTTATCCTTTTCCTTTCAAGGTATGATAAAATGATATAACAGTTTTTTTTCAAAGGCAAGAGGCTTGTGCTATTATGGACACAAATTATACATGTGTGGTGTTTTGCTTTATTTAAAAGCTTACTGAAGTTAGTTCCACACTTTGAAAGTGTATCATCACTGAGACACCCACTGCGGGGAAGGGTGTCTGAATTGCTGTTGTGTTTTCCTTCACTCACACTAATCATTCACATTTGCAAGCCATTCACACCTAACAATGGTGTAGAGCAGACACTATGTTTACACCTTCTACTTGAAGTCAGAAGTTTGGAATTCAGCAATTCTAATGCATTCACATCTCATTTGCATCTTCACAGTGCTCAGGTGGATGAATCTATACTATAAAAAGGTAACTGTGTAGCTAGGGGACTTGAAGGTGAGACTTGTGTATTTGGACAAAACAGAAGATTAGTATTCCTTTGAATGTGATTTCTTTTCAGAGAAGGCTTAATGAAGGCTTAATTTTTCTAAGGTATGCTTGGGTTATTCAATGGCATTTTATATTTTGTAAAATGTTGCAAATGTATTTATATATACTGGACAAAATCAAACTTTTATCTGTATGCACTTCTTATACTTCACTGTTAGCACAGGCAGTTTTGGCAGGCATTTGCATTGGTGAGATAGAAGGTTATACTTTAAGCACAACTATGTTCTTAACATTTGCTTTTGCTCTGCTTAGTTATTGGAGATAAATGTAATGTACATGTCACTGTCACTGGTGTTATACCTCTGAAATGGCCCGGGGCAACCTCCACAGGAGTGGTGGACACACTGAAAAGTGACTGGTAATTATAAACTAACTTTTCTGTTGAAAAATTGTAGATATCCTGATAATTCTGTGAAAAACATATATAGATTACTTATGTGGTATTCCTTGTTTTTTTTTCAAATATTTGTTTGTATGGGGGGGGGTGCACCTTCGATTCTGTCGTCCAAAATGAGAAGAGTGTTTCAAGTCTTTTATGTTGAAAATGTGTAGAAAACCTGATATTTTTCTGAAAACATATATACATTAATTATGTGGTATTCCTTGGTTTATACAAACCTTTATTTGCTCGGGGGAGGGGCACCTAACACTCTGTTGTACTAAATGAGAAGTATGTCTCAAGTGCTTCATGTTGACAATGGTTACACAGACTATTTTTGTGAACAAATACATTACTTATGTGGTATCAATGTGCTTATCCTTCTCTGTTTTATGTCACATGGATTATGGCACCCAAGCTTAAAATCCATGAAACCCCCCTTTCAATGATACCGAGAATTATATCATAATCTAGGCTCTGAGGGGGCATGCAGCCTTTCTACTTGAGAGAGGCTGCAGGGATATGGCTGCCAGAAAGGTGATTTGGAACCAGTTAGTTGACAATGTAAATGCAGTAGGTAGTTGTGGCCACAGTTATGATCAGGTGCCATATCAGGCCACTGATATGATTTCATCAGCACTGATAATGGTGGCTCCAGTTGCCCAAGAACAGCTGGCTACAGGTGGTGATCCTGCTACTAAGCTACCACTCACATCAAATGAGATGTTCCTGTCCACTGTCAGAGATCCTGACAGCTCAGTGGCAACGCTCACCATGTGCTTGATGTCAGTGCTGATGTGCTGGGAGGTATCCTTCTCTGTTTTATGTCACATGGATTATGGCACCCAAGCTTACAAATCCACGAAAACCCCCTTTCAATGATACTGAGAATGATATCATAATCCAGGCTCTGAGGGGGCATGCAGCCTTTCTACTTGAGTGAGGCTGCAGGGATATGGCTGCCAGAAAGGTGATTTGGAACCAGTTAGTTGACAATGTAAATGTAGTAGGTAGTTGTTGCCACAGTTATGACCAGGTGCAGTATCAGGCCACTGATATGATTTCATCAGCACAGAGAAGGGTGGCTCCAGTTGCCCGAGAGCAGCTGGCTACAGGTGGTGGTCCTGCTACTAAGCTACCACTCACATCAAATGAGGAGTTCTTGTCTACTTCAGAGATCCTGCCAGCTCAGTGGGACAGCTCACCATGTGCTTGATGTCACTGCTGATGTTCTGGGAGGCCAAGTATGTCCCAGTTGCAGATTTCAGGTAAGCTTACATATGGCAACATTTATATTTGTGTGTAGAACAAGATATATAATTTGACTAGTACTTCCTGTGATGCATTTTTCCTATCTGTATCTATTGATAAGTTATACAGTTATACATGAGAGTTGTTCAGTATACATGGGTGAGGGTGGATGGCTAAGACAAGTTTCAGTTTCAGCTATTTCGTGCAGGGCATATAGGCAACTGTGTATTCACTGTCCTTGTGTGTGATTACCATTGGGATGTCCAACTGCAGTCCTTTCCTTGCTTCATTTCTTCCAGACCCATCCTCAATGCAAAGTATCTGCACATGGCAAGCAAATGTTTTTTTTTTGTTATTACTAGGCATTATTTATATATATTATCAATATGTGTGAGGAGAGTGTAATTTTGTGACCAGTGTTATTTTTGTTTATATATTTTGGATTAATATTTAGTGGAGTAGTAATTTCATTCCTGTGTTTGTTACTTATTATCACAGGTGATCCTGACAGTGGAAGTATAGGACTCCTACTACCTAATGTTGGAGTATCCGTAGACTCTGATGATGATGGTGACCAACAGATGCACAGTCAGGGCATGCAGTGGTTGAATCTGACACTGAGATTGTGACCCACACATCCCCTGGATTTCCTTCAGACAAAGTCAGTATGCCTACTCATATCCATTCAATAGAGCCCTCAGACAGTAGACAGGTTGAGGGTGACACAGTTTGTCAGCGTAGTGTGGTTGCTGGGATTTCAGTGTCAGTTGACTGTCCATAGGCAAAGTGTGGGTGACGTGCCATGTAGGAGGGTTGGCACCAATGTTCAGAGAAGGCCTACTGTCCTACCTCTATCTGGTGTGTCATTACTTGCCACTCAATGTACATTTAGGGTTATCATGGAGGCACAAGCACATTCCACTATGGCCTCTGAGAACATGTTTAGGGCTCTAGATGTGGCACAAGTTGACATGCGTGATTGCCTCCATCATACGGCCAACTCAATGGATTCGATGAAAGACACAATGGAACAGGCAATGTCTGTGATAGAACATCTGCTGGGAGGGGGACAGCATCCATGTGGCCATGGGTCCACAACATCATCTGGTGTTAGCTGACATGGCTGTGCCTGATCTCACTTCTGTTGTGGCACTACTTCCACTGCTGTGTCAGTGGTTGAGGTGTCCACACCCAGACTTGGTAGACCACAGGGTCATGGACCTGGGGTAGTCATTATTAAAGCTCATCCAGAAGACATCTCTCATATTCAGGTAGCACCACCACATCTGACCATGGGAATGGGCATGTCAGTGCAATTCCTGGCAGAGCTAGTTCTCAAGGTTGGGGGTGATGACTATGAATTGTTATCTCTACTGTACATGGCTCACACTTGTCCAAAATGCCAGGATGTTGTGCGAGCACAAAGCTTGGCTGTATTCATGGAGACACTCAGATACATATTTCACATCATTTGCCCTTACATACACACAAACGTACCAGCTACATGAAGCATCAGTGATGGTTGCAGGTCTTTCTGTCTCAGTGGCCATTTCATAATTAGCTACATTTCTGACTACCTGTCTTTCTTACTCACATGCACTCACTACTTTTTGTCAACCTTGGCCTTTTGCCCCTCCAAACCTCCCCCTGTGCAAATAATGATAACCGTGTCATATCCCTGTTTCTATCTTTTGGATTCAGGGATACTTATGTATTTTGCCTGATGCGCAGGGTGCATAGCTAACTGAGTGCTCAGTATATGTACTGATGATGTCATTTGGAAATTATTTCAGATTTCTTACAGCATTTAGTGTTATGGTTGCTACCTTGAAATAATTGATACATCAGTCAGTCATGTTGCTCCACTTGTGAGAATGTAGGGATAAGTAGACATTGGATTGCTTTTTGCATTATAGGTATTTTAGATGCATGAGGCATGTTAGCTGATAAACTGCATAAATATATATTACATAAGTAATTCCTGTCACATATTGGTGTCATTGCTGGACAACTCACATACATTCCACTTAAGTACATTTACGAGTAACTGTATGCAGGTATCTGCCATTCATTCATCTTATTACACATTTATTTTTCCTTTTACAGATGCAACACTTACCTTGATAGTCCTGCAGTTACAAGCATTTTAATTTGGGGCTGACTCTGTGTGATGCTAGCAGTACACAGCCATTACATGAGTAAGTAAAGGTTGTAAGCATTGCCTAGCATCAGTTTTCAAAGGTTCATAGATTCATAGATGTTTACTAGACTAATGACCACAATGGCCTTTTTAAGCCTAGCCATACATCCCAAATCTCACACAAGTTCTAATACCCTTGATAAGTGTAAGAAGGGGCTTGGGAAATTAAACATGTAGAAGCAGAGGCCTGGGAGATGAACCATTTACAGGTTGCTTGTGTCCATTAGATACATAGGTGCCAAACCAGGGACGAATTTCCTGTTCCCCATCCATTTGTCCAAGTTGCACTTGAATTGGGTGAGGGAGGAACTCTGCTTCACATGGATGGGGAGCCTGTTCCAGAGATGGAGTAGTCTCTGGGATACATGCCTGTCTCTCCAGCAGGTCCTATTTATAGCACAGGCAAGGTTTAAGTCTTTAGAATAGGTAATTCTGATGCTGTTTGTGTTGTGGCTATTCAGGAGGTCCATCAGAGTTGCATCTAAAAATGTACATATATGCATAAAATGAAAGTTGTACAATGTAGGTGGTCAGCATGTGTGCATCTTTTGCATCTTGGCCAGGTCAAGAGCATATTGTGCATGCCTATGTCTACCTACACCCACAGCAGCTGGTGGTTCCAGCTCTGGCTACTCACCTACATATGGCTGTGGTGAACTTGCCAGTAGTGGTGGAATGTTTGTTCTTAGCACTTGGTGTTCTGCTCTTGTTGCAGCTGTTTTTGCAGGATGATATTGCATGGGATAGCACAGACAGTGATAATTTTGGCACAGGTGCATTCCTCCATGTATGTCTGTGCATTTCTGATGGGCATAATCAGCCATGGTTCAAGTGCATACCCGTCATACCCCAGTAAATGGCCTTGTGGTAAATCATCCCTGGAAAATCTCTGCTAGAGCTGTGAGTTGTGCCAGATATGGGAGTCATAGCCAGGATTGCCAGGACACACATTCAGGATGATTCCCTTAGCATTACACACAACTTGACAGTTAATGGGGTTAAACCCTTCCCTGTTCCCTTGGTGGTGCTTTGATCTCAATTTGCGTGCAGTCTATGGCACCCAAGGGTTCAGAAAAGTGTGCTACGGGGTAGAAATTATGCATAGTTGATGTTCTGTCCTCGGAGGTATGAGGAAAAAATATATAGTCACTGTTATGCTATAGCATAGCATTCAGGAATTGATGAAGGATCCTGGACTCTGATTCCTGTGACGCCCCCAGCATGTCTCTTGTTGGTCCCTGAAAGCTTCCTATAGCTAATATACTAAGTGCTATATATACCTTGGTCTCCACAGCTATGGGTTTTCCTCAGTTTGCCCTTGCTGTCAGTTGTGGACAACAGAGGTTACAGAATTCCAGGAGAGTGTCTCTATTCACCCTGTAGTGCTCTACTATTTCCACTTCATGCAGACCATGAAAAGTTAAACAGGGTCTAAATACCCTTCTTCTCCTTGCCCGAGGTCTGTCAGCAGCAGTAGCAGCAGCACGAACCTGATCCTGTTGCACATACACATACAGAAGAGCAGCAGCAGCCCCTAACATTCTTTCCCTTCAGTGTAGTTTCTGTAGTTGTATTTCATTAGGTTTTGGAATACAAGGCAAAAGGCTACACTGAGTCTACCCAATTACTTTATAGCTTGTTGAATAGCTCTACCATCTTGCACTGGTTGATTAGCATACAATTCAGCTGCTTATGCTGTAATTGGCATGCCATGATGTTTAATGTGTTTGTGTCACTCTACACTTCATATACAGCTGCTTACTGAATACAAATCAATGCGCTGTTTGTGACTGCGCATGGTTTTAGCAAGGGTTTATTGAAGTCTGTTTTGTGTAACACTTTATAATTAAACTTTCAGCAATTAGCACACATTTCTTCCATTTACATTGTTATTCTCTTTACTGAGCTAGAGACAGTTAATAGGTAGTTTGTGAAAATGTGCATAGGAGAAATAAAACAAGTCTGAGGATGTATTATTTACATAAATACTGATGATGATATTTACATTTTAGATTAGCTTTTATGAAAATATGCAGTATTACTCTATCATACATATACTTCCATAAATGACAGACTGCAGAAAAAAAATGTGTGGCATCATATGAAGGGCAGTGTCTTGAGATATAAATCAGAAGTAAGTATTTTTTGTGCACTATATGCTATAATAACCTTGCTCTGGCAAGTGGTATGAAAATATAGAATGATTACTTATTTCCTGTGTTTCTATAACATAGTGAGTTGTGCATTTATGAGTGCCATCCCGTTAAAAGGTAGGGTAAGATTAAAATAACCTTATTTTTTAAGTATCTTGTAGAGTGTTTATGCTATTGTGATTTTCTGGCCAGTTATTAATGACAACAATGTGCAGTATGTCCACATTTGTGTGAATACTGCAAAACCTAGAGAATTAAAGCTGTTGTATAGTGCCAGATGAAAAAATAGATTGCACTGGAAAATGTCCCAAATTCTCACTGTCTACTTTGCTCATATTCATTTTATCTATCTATCTATCTATCTATCTATCTATCTATCTATCTATCTATCTATCTATCTATCTTTGTTGGTCAGGAAAGTCCAGCTGGGATATCATCATCATCATCATCATCAGCCCCCATTTTTCCCAGTTTTTGTACATGGGTCGGGGGATCGTGTTAACTGTTGCCAACTCTCTCGATTCAGTGCCATACTCCTGCCTTCTTCAACACTCATGCCTGACTGTCGCAGATCTTCTTTCACACAATCTATCCACCTCTTTGCTGGATGTCCTCACTTCCTCTTACCTTCTTCCTGTCTGTCCCAAATCTTCCTCATCAGATAGTCTTCTGCTTTTCTGCATATGTGCCCAAACCACCATAATCTGTTCTCTATGATCTTTTCTGCAATTGGAGCTACTTTGGCTTCTGCTCTTCTGTCCTTATTTCTTCATCTGTCCCACAATGTGCATCCTACCACCTTTCTCAGGCACTTCATTTCCATCACCTCTAGCTTCTTCAACTGTTCTGCCTTTATTGCCCAGGTTTCTGTACCATACAGTAGTACTGGCCGCACCACTGTCTTGTACACCTTACTTTTCAGCTTCTTTGGCATTCTTCTGTCATAAACTATTACTGATACTCTATGCCAGTTGGCTGCAGCCCCACTGATTCTAACTTTGACTTCTTCATTCAGACTACCCTTCTCCTCAACTATCCCTCCCAGACACTTAAAGATGTTTACCTGTTCCACTATCTTCCTTTCTATATCTATTCTCAGCTTCTTCTGATTTCCCAAATTTGCTGCCATTACCACCATCTTATCTGTGCTTAGTTTCATCCCATGTGCTTTCAGATTTGCATTCCATTCTCTTATCCTTTGCTGAAGTTCTAGCTCAGAGTCTGCCTGTACTGCCACATTGTCTGGATACAGCAGCTTTGTTGATCTGTCCCCTCCAACCTGTTTGCTAATGTAGTCCATTACCAGTATGAACAGCAGTGGGCTCTGAGCTGAACCCTGATGTACACCCACTCCCACTAAGAACCCCTCTGTGAGGCCAAACACTGTTCGTACTTGAGTCATTGGGTCCTTGTACATACCCTGCCCTAATTCTACCAATGTTTCTGGGACTTCAAACCACTGCAGTACTGCCCAGATCAGCTTTCGTGGGACCTTGTCATATGCTTTCTCCAAGTCTAGGAATGTCCAGTTGGACTTTCTCCTCATCTCTAGCTTCTTCTCAAGTATCTGTCTCAATGCAAATATCAGGTCAATTGTGCTGCATCCTGATCTGAATCCAAACTGCTCATCTCCCATCTTACATTCTACTACTCTGTGTATCCGTTTATCAATCACCCTCTCCAGAACTTTCATGCAATGTGATAGGAGTTTGATGCCTCTGTACTGCCCACAGTTGTGGATGTCCCCTTTGTTCTTGTACACTGGCATGAGTATACTTATTCTCCAGTCATCTGGGATATGCATATTTCTTTCTCTCCACTTTGCTATTAGTACCCTCAGGATCAATTTCTCCCCTATCTCACCCAGCATCTTTATCATATCTGCTGTGACCTCACCTGAGCCTACTGCCTTCCCTGACTTCATCTTCCTTATTGTTGTTCTTACTTCTTCTAGGGTGGGCTCCTCTTTTTCTCTCATTGTAGGCTGTTTCTTGGGCAATACAGCTTCAGTGGGGTTTTCTTCATTCAGAAGCTGCTGGAAATACTCCTTCCATCTGCCTTTGATGACCTCTAGACTGGTGAGCAGGTTGTTGTGGGCATCCCTTATGAAGGGGGGTCTGACTGTTTTCTTTATCTTTCTGTCTTTGCCTTGCAACCTGATATTGTTTCTTTGTGCCCCTTACTGAGTCACTTTTCAAAAGTTGATACAGTGCCTCTGATGCCTTATTCTTTGCTATTGCAACTTCTTCCTTAGCTTCTTTGTTAGCCAACCAGTAGTCCTTCCTAGCCGGGTCAGCCTTTTCTATCTCACACTTCTTCCTGCACTCCTTCTTTCTTTTGATGACTTCCCGGACTTCTGCATTCCATCACCAGCTTTCCTTATGTACCTAATTTCCATACCTGATTCGACCACGTATCTTTTATGTAGTCCTAAAACATGCTCTTTTTAGTCACTGCCATTCTTCTTCAACTTCACCTATTTCCTCCTCTTCTTGGGGTGCTAGCGCCCTGAGTAATTTCTTGAACTGTTGTACTTTGTCTACAGTCAACTTCCAAGTCTTCACTCTGATATCTGTTGACCTTAGAGCCTTCTCTGATCACTGCTTGCAGCTGATTGTGGCAACTAGTGGTTTATACTGTGGGCCAACTGTTTCACTGGGAATGACTTTGCAATCATGCATTCTACCCCAGTGCCTTTTCCGTACTAGGAGGAAGTCTACCTGAATTGTATGTTGACTACTCTTGGGATAGATACCCTTTTTCATTAGAGGCCGCAGGGAGAAAAGCTCCATTATTCACATACATAGATAATATATAGTATATTTCATTAAAAAATATATTTGAGAGGATTCAAAAAGAAACCTAGTGTTTGTGCTAAGAAAGACAGTAAAAATGGGCAGTTTCAATGATATAGAAAAATGTGATCCAGAGACACACACACACACACACACACGTGCATACATATGCGTGCACAGAAACACACACACGCATACACACAGGCACATACACACACACATACACACACACACACACACACACACACACACACACACACACACACACACACACACACACACACACACACACACACACACACACCTCTTAACCTGTACCTGAGTTATTAGAATGTTCCCAATATCTCTTCTTATTTATTTGTCCTTCCCTTCATAAATTATACATTATAACAGTCAGTCAATAATGGCAAACGTTAGATTTGTATTTGTAGACTGCATACTGATACTAGAACTGTTCCTGCATTAACTTTTTAAGTGAGTCACAGCAATAGTTTAATCTCCCTAGTGCTGTTTAGTGCACCTCCAAGCTTTGTACTGAAGCCTCCCCAACTGTCCCTCATGGCTCACATACTGTTGCAAGCATTGGTTTATGACAGACATTAGAGATTTATATTTCTTATTGTGTTAAACAAAAGCTACACTTGCAGATTAGGTAGCATACTGGGATTAAGCTCCTACTTCCTGTGTAAAGGGTGGAGAATTTGAAACATTTCCCCTTTCATGTTATATATTTTTTAAACACACCCATGTACTATTTTCAAGTAACCCTTACATCTAGTGATGGTATGCAGGACTGATACCCACTGTCAGAGGTGGGAAGATAAAGGGTTAATGTCTTTTTAGTGCCTTTACAACATGTTATAAAGGGCATCCCTGTTTTTTAGTGTTCCCCCCCACCTTTGTCTTATTTAAGTACCAATAAGGCAACTGTACATAGAGGGTTTCTAGTGTTCTTCCCTGACACTTTGCACCATTCAGGCATGATATTAAAGACCTACCCCAGGTGTTTCATGTTTCCTGACCCTATGTGCCATTAATTCATGATATTAAGTCATGACATTTAAGAGTTCTCCTTAGTATCTAGTTTTCCTCCTGTACTTATGTACCATTAAGACATGATATTAAAGAGCTGACCCTGGTGTTTAGTGTCCCCCCACCATAAGTTAAGTTAAGGCATGATAATGAACTATCCCTTGTGGCTAGTGTTCTACCACCCTCTTCCCAATGTTGCAGGATTTGCTTGCTACTCTAGGGGACACTGTAGGTATGATAATCCCCTTACACACACACACACACACACACACACACACACACACACACACACACACACACACACACACACATACTCACATGCACATATACGCACACACACTCTCACACACACAACCATGCATACACACACACACACACACACACACACACACACACACACACACACACACACACACACACACACACAACTACTTTACTACTACATACCCGTCAATTACCACTACTGCAATTTGTGAACAGGAGCTTTTGGGTGTGTTCACTAAAATGAGTAGCAAGACGTTTTACTATACACAACCGAATGATTCAAAGAATCTCTCAGCTGTGTAGATGCATTACTGCAGGCATTTCTGGGGTAAAGCACATGGTTAATTAGCATATGCCTCCTACCCAGAATACCACATTAACATTTGCCATGGCCACTAAAATAGCCAAATGCGGCGCTGCACATGGTTTACTATCAAATTTTGAGTGAACATATCCGTTCACTCATATTAATCAAAAAAATCAGAGAAAACCAGACTGCCAAAATTACATATCTCTGAAAACAAACACCAAACTTCGACATTCATTTCTGGTTTTGGACCCAGACACAAGCATTAACATGGGTCGAGAGGGGCCGAGATTTAGTAGTCCGGAACATCAGTGTTCACAATTGCAGTGTTCAGAGTTTGGACATTCCACATTGTGACCTGGTGAATGTTCACTCAAAATTTTGATTGTAAACCGCTGCCACTGCATGTCTTTGAGCTAAAGAATCATGGTAAAATTGTCTCTGAATCAGAAATGGTTTATACAAGGTGTACATTGCTTGCTGTTTTCTGTGAATATCTTAAAAATAAGAATTCCAAAAAAAATAAAAATTTCAAAAGAAGTGCTAGGTGTCATTTTAAAGCTGAGTGTATGAATAAATATGCAGCTTATACCATGTGCTAGTTTGCATGGTTACAGATATGCAAAAATGTTTGGCATTTTAGCAGAAATACATATACTGTAATTTTTTTTAAATGCAAAACTGATTCCAAAATTTACAATGTATTTAACATTACAGTTGTAAAACTGAATCTGTGATGAACATGCTTAGCTTTCTCTACATTTTAGTAGTACCCAGTATTTTCTAGATATTACAATTGCTTCAGATGTACTTTTATAACTTGATTTTATCAGAAAAAGCACAGGTCGCAATATTTTACTCACGTGTGAGGCAAGAGCATTATCCTTCAAGAGCTGCTGTAGTGAATAATGATTTTAAAAGTTTAAGAAATGCCAGATGGAGTTTTGATTTTATTTGTGTAATTTGAGTTCATTGCAATGTTTGTTTACCCAAAGGTGGGTGATTTATTGTCAAAATGCAGATTTTGCTGTTCTCGTGACACTAACAGAAAGGATACAAATATTGCTGGGAAAGTGATAGGACTGACACTCAAGCTGGCAGGCTTCTGTAGTCATATATTTTATTCAGTTTTAGCTGTTCATATTTTCTAATTAGCCTTTCTGCAGGATATTATCCTTTCATCAAAAGGTGATTTTTAAAGCTTTCATTCTTTTAACTATCTTTCTTATTCTTCTTCATTTTGTGTAGTTTCAAGACTACCCATACAACTGGCGGAGAAGAGTGGATTTAGTAAGCACCTTCATACATTTCTATTTTACTTCCTGCTGAAAATTAAGATTATGATCTCCCAAAGAGTTTCATCCTGAAGTCCAAAGTCTGATTCCCTCAGTTTCCATTTTTCTGCTATGTAACTCACACCAAACCACTTAATCAGAAAGTGCCCCCAAGCCTCCATTGAATCTGAGCTTCAACTCAAAAAAAAAGAGGGAAATAATTCAACATCTACTTGGCAAGGTTTGGAAACATGATCTTTACTGCTTAAGGCCAACAAACAGAAAAATACAAGAAGATAAGTGATATGCTACTGCCAGGAATCAGAAAGCTGGGGCTCAGCATATAAGCAAATGAGCTATACAATATTGACAAGGGTGGTAATATAGCTGACAGATAAATATTGAATAAAAAGGCTGTTTTCAGGAGCTGCATTATAAGGCAGTCCATTGTGTTGTGGAGGAACAAGTCTGTAATTTCTCAGGCATTCCTCCAGCTTACACAAACAGACATAATATTAGAGCACTTTTTCTTTATAACTCCCATCCTAAAGCTACTGCTGCTGTAGTACAGCAGAACCATAACCACTTCCAGCGGCTATTGCACAAATGCAAACCCACCCACACATGCAAAGCAGTTACATGTAGTAAATATAATATTAGACAAACGTATATACCCACATACACACACTGGCACACACAAAGCAGTTACATGTAGTAAATGTAATATTAGATACACACAAACACACACACACACACACACACACACACACACACACACACATGCACAGAATCACAAAACTGTTACATATAGTAAGTATAATATAATATTACATGCACATGCACACAAACACACACACACATCCATACACAAACTGATGCACACAAGCACACACATGCATACATACACAGAAACACACACACACATACACACACACACACACACACACACACACACACACACACACACACAAATCCACAGATACACAAAACTGTTACATATAGTTAGTATAATAAATTATTATACACATATGCACACAAATGCACACACACCCATACAGAAACTCACCTACACAAGCACACATACACATGCATACACACACATACACGCAATTAGGCATGTACACAGTCCATGAGTCATGCTACAGCTTTAGAGTATAGTGTCTTGTACCTTTATTGCCCCTTCCCTGAGTGCTTCTTGTACTAATCAAAATGTGGACACCCAGACTAGAATGCTATGCTCGTTTCCATATGCTTCACTTGCTATGCAGAACAATGGCAAAAGCTGTGGTGCTGGTGCCCTTTGCAATAGCTATCCCTCTGTGAACACCTCACGAGTTATAAATGCACATGATATGGTACTTAGTGCTATCCTGCTGTTCAACCTGCCTGTTGTCATTTCCCCAGGTGTCGTGATTTTGCATGTGCTGCTTAGTGCACCATATATTTCATAGTACAGCTCACTGACCATAGACTTTCAGGTGCTCATTTCTGCTCTGGGACCATGCATCTGACAGAACAGTAGATGAGATGACCTCTACACTCCACTTACTTTGCAGTATGGAAGTTGTTTCTGAATCTTACACCAGGTCTGATCAAAACACAGCTTAAGTAGAAATTATGTTTTCTTTTCTTTTCATAAAAGCCTTTCAATATTTTGACAAGTGTCACTTAAATTGATTGCCTAACCAAAATATTGATTATTTTTGTTGTTTGGTTAAAATTCTCACAATGATGCAACAGATCCTTGGAGACAGTTTTTATTAAGAAATATGCTACTATATTTGCACAAAAATCAATTACTTACATAAATGCAATATTTTCTAAAGTGTCTCTTCAGTATTCCTACACTAGTGAAACAGGTAGCATATCTTAACAAAGTCTGTATTATGTGTGACAGCAAACATGTAAACAAATTACATTTTATATTAACTCTATTTGTAAGAAGGGTGACACATTCACTTATTTTTTATTTGGGCAACACTTCCCTTTACATACAGAAGTAATTTAAAAATAAACTTGTCATTTTTCCTACATGGTTAATCAGGAATCTATATCCCAAAACATGAACACTTTATGGAGTAGCTATACTCTACTAATCTGAGCTGAATCTGACCATAGTTGTTAATCAACCAGCTCAGGTTAATAACTTAGAAATTCTTGCCACTAGACTGCAACTTAACAAAAGCAAAACCATCAACATCATCTGTATGTATATCCCCGCAGGTAATAATGTAGCCACACTTGAAGATACCCTTCACTGGCTATCATGTCATTATCCCCAAGAAACCCTACTGCTTGGAGACTGTAACATAGATTGGGGAACCTGTTCCTCAGAATCCCCTTCTACCCACATCACCCTACATGCTTTCACACAAACCATAACCACCCCTACCAGACTAGGTAAACCCAACCAAAAAGAAAGCATACTTGACTGGGTACTGGTAAATAGTAACCTCCAACTGTACACTGTCTGGTACCCTCCCCGATGACCTAAGTGACCACCTTCTCACTTACATAATTAAACAAAAAGCCATCAACCAACAACAACCCTTACTCAGGAAAGTCAGAAACAAAAGAGACTTTGTCCCGGCCAAATTCCAACAGGATCTAAACTCCTGTAACTGGGCTATGCTAAAACACCTCCCCTTAGATGAGGCAGTTGTATATTTTAACCACAAATTCCTTGAAGTCCTAGATTTGCATGCACCTGTCTGCTCAAAGCATACTAAAGTAGAAACTGCACCATGGCTTTCCAAAGAGTCTAAAAAAATTATCAGTAGAAACAAAATATGGGCTTGATGGTGCTCCACTAAAGTCCACCATGACCATGTTAAATACAGGCAAGCTAGGAATGAAACCAAAAAAATCCATAATGCAAGACAAAAAACAATGCTATAGTTATTTACAAACTGATAACCAGAATAATCCTCAAAAGTTCTTGGCAAGCCTGAATAAATTACTTCATCCTGGTAAAACATCTATACCTACCCCTGCCACTACCATTGATAAAACCCCTGAAGATGTCTCAGACAGTTTTAACTGCTTCTTTACTGAGACAATTCAAGCCCTAGCTAATCAATTACCTCATAGATCCTCTGGCGCTGATGGTATCACCTCCAAATACCAACTCTCATTTAGCCTTACACCAGTGTCCATTCCTTGATCAAAAAATTAAAACCTACCACACTCTCCACCAACCAACTCCTCACAGAGTACCTACAAATATCAGTTGATGCCATCGCCTATGCAATATCAATACTAATTAATCGTACCATAGCAGAGGCTAAAATCCCCACCATTTGGAAAGCATCCTACGTAATCCCACTACATAAAGGAGGTTCATCCACTAAATTCTCCAATTATAGACCAATTGCCATACTTTCTCCACTTGCAAAGATAATGGAAAAATGTATACATAAACAATTCATGCACCATCTAATCCAAAATCACCTCATGGCTGATACTCAACACTGCTTCTGACCTCACCACAGTATGACCTCAGCCCTACTGGCCTTCACCAATACCATAAATAATGACCGTAACAATAATTACATATCCTCAGCCCTCTTCTTGGATCTATCCAAGGCATTTGACATGATCTATCACCAACTTTTGATTGACACCCTGCACACTTTTGGTCTAGACTATAAGGCCCTTCAATGGTTTACATCCTACCTCAGTGAGAGGCAGCAAGCTGTTCTCTGGCAGAACAAGCTCTCCAACCTATTACCTTGGAGTACCTGTTTATCTTGGAGCTTTTCTCCCCGTGCCTCCACTGAAAATGGACATGTATCCAGTCAGACTATCCGGGTCAACAAATGTAAAATAAATAAATAAATAAAAATGTTTACAGGATAGCTACTGTAAAATAATTCCAGTTTTAATATGTCTTACTTCCCTATCAGTTATAGAAATAAAGGTGGATGAGCTGATGGTGGGAAGAGCCCTTTCAACATAATGATTTCATGTACTTTTTTCTCCTCCCTTCTCCCATCCTCTCCTTGCTGGGGACTTGATGTGCACAATGTCTCCTCTACCTTCATGAAATGACCCATTCATTCCTCCTTTGCAGAAATAGGAATCTGACCAGAGTTGATCCCCATCAGTGACTTTGCATGTTCTACAATTGCTCCCTCAGGAGGAGCATGCCCACTCTCCCTATGAATCCCCATATTCTGTGCGTAAATCCACATTGTAATGCAGGCTCACTGACCTCATGCCACAGGTAAACTACCTCCACTCCTGCAGATGTCACCACTGCAGCAAACAAGAGCTGCCTCCCTTGCCCCAATGTGGGCAAACTGGCTACAGCTACTAACGCTCATTCTCCTTGTCAGATGCCTCTAGCACCCATGCTGCTAATCAAACAGGGAACACCTGGTTTAGTCAAACATTAGACATCTGGTTTGCAGTCAAGACTTCATCTGTCTGCACTGTGGGGTCAGGCTCATGTATTACTTTTTAAGTAAGATTCTCATGGACATTTTTAAACACATTGGTTATATGTCCTTCTAAAAGATGTTAATCACAAAATGTATACAGTTATAAAGTGTAAAAATAAAATTGTGAAGTTTTTCCTGTTGAATATATTTTTATTTGCATTGCTACTTCCTATAGTACATGGTTTGATTCCTTCAACCTCCATTTGACTAAGTATTTGAGCAAGTCACTTAACTATATCATTCCAGTTAGGCCACTCACAAAAACAGAGGCTTGTATCAGTGATGTTAACCAGTTACTGAATAAACAAGTATGTATATAAGCTGACAACAGAACAGTTGTTTATTTAGTCTGCCTGGATTGATACCTAGCACCTGAAAGGTGTCCCTCCCTTCATACACATTCCCATTCAACTGCTATTCCATGGCATTTTGAAAAATTCATTATGCTTTTTGTTCTTGTATTGTCTGGTCTGGAGGTCCATTCCATTTGAAAGCTAGCCACTATTGTTATATTCATTTTAAATGACTTGTCACCAAATAGCCTTTTTCTTCAGATTTTGTTTCATTACCCATAATTTATGCTTTTTTATTGCTCAGGTGGTTTATAGCTAAGCTTAAAGCATTGTGGTCCATTAAAGTTGTCAGACTAGTTTATGATTAACAGAAGTGAGGATCTCAATGAAGTAAGTGTAGACCTTAACTGCTATCTGTACTGCATAAAACTAGAATTCAGCAAAAAATAATAAAAATAAAATAAAATCAGATGACAAGTACAATAATTATTTTGTGGGAGTTTTTGTAATTTTGAATTTAGTGTTTCACTCGATTTTGGAACTTATTTTTTTTAAAGTTCTCCAGTAGTATGTGAAACTGTTTTGTTTTCAGTGGACATCATTTTTTAGTTTGCATCTTTTGGGAAACTGACTTCATTTTTTTTTTTTACCATCTCTAACAAGTAGCATAGTTGGTGTTTGCTTGTGTCTTTCGGCTTTTTCCCGGTTAGGGGTCGCCACAGCGGAACTCCGGTCCACTAATGATTGGCAGTAGATTTTTATGTGCTGGCTTTCCAGGCCTAATGCACAACCTTCAATGAAGGAACGCCCGTTCACGCATGTAGCCACACAGAAGACACTCTGAGGATCGAACGGGCAACGTCTAACTGTGAGGCGACAACGCTACTGCAGGTGTAATCTACTAAAAGAATTGTTTTTGATAGTGGCTACTTGGAATGCTGTAATGAAATATTACTTTTTTTGTGAGCAGTGTTACTTTAGTAGCTTTAGATTGGGTTTTGGATATGTATGTGTTCACGGTGTACCATTCTGTCAGTCATTGTTCTGAACTTTGCACTATCCATCTGCTGTGTTTCTTTATGGGTTTGCTAAGCTAACTTTCATTAGTATTTCAGTACTGCAAATATTATGCAATAAACAAGAGCCCTTAAAGACCAGCAGACATTTCAGATACCTTGGTATCTAGCTAATCAAATTACTAAACTTCCAGTGGTGTATAAAGATAACAAAAAATAAATTTATTTTCTGGGTAAATATAATAACTCACTTTCTGTCTACAGCATGTAGAACTGCAATAGGCAAAGGAATCCTCATTGCTCATCTAGAACATAAGCTAAATATAATCTCAAACACATCCTAAAAGAACATGGCAGCTTTTCAAATTTCTGAGAGCCTCATTTACCATTTGATCATTCTAGCCAACCACTGGATACCATTTCAGCACAAATCCAAAATGCTACTGAACCTTCTAATCTAGAAATTACTCTGTTCTAACTCCACCCCTCAGCTGATTGGCCCAGTATGACTCTAAATACAACTTAAGATCTCCAAACACTACAATTTCTTCTTTGCAGACACTGCATTAGGCATGTTTTTCCATACTTACCCTCAAATATGGGAATCCTTAAAAATAAAAGTAAAATAGTATAATATTTACATAATATATGTGTGTATGTGTAGCTGCCTATAAAAAGATGCCACTTTCTATAGTCCTTATAGTTTGTCTTAATTAAATACTTATGTCTGTTTGTCCATGTAACAAACTGAAATGCTGCCAGCCCTACGGGCTGGAATTTAGTAAGTAATTATATCCCACTTGAAAATATTAATATGGTTTATATAGAAATGTGACACTGCCAGCAAGCTATCTGCAATTTTGTAAATAATTATATGTCATTTCTGAATATTGATATGATCCATAGGCTTGTCTTAAAAATGTAAGAGAACTATATGTCATGTGTATATTAAACTGCTGGTGTAGAAGTGTGTGTTAAACTGTATGTTATATACTGAGCGTCAGGAATGTGACCACAGTGTACCCTACTGGAAAAGAACAGAGTTAACTTGCAAACTCTAAAAAAATAAGTGAATAGTTTTACAATGGTGTTTATATCAGCTAGGAGACACAATGTCTACAGCTAGCAATTCTTTCTATTGTCTGGAAACAGAAATAATTACAGGTTTCAAATGTAAATGCCTTTAACTGTTTTATGACTTCAAGTTCCAGGTAAACTTCTGAGAAAAAAGTATTTTAGACACAGAGGTGCTAAATTTTAAGTTTCTGTTAGCCTGGGAACTGAAGGCAGAGGTGACAAAGAATTACGTAATCTGGGATAACCCAGAAGAAATGCTTGATAGTAATTTAAGAACCATCTCAGAGAGTGAGTCTGTGCATTTTGTATTTGTCTTTGGTCCTAGAATCATCCTCTCATCAGCACTTCTCATCTGTATTTGTCTTGCTCTGTAAGTAAGTCATTTAGGGCATAGTATCTCTTAGATATAGATAGGAATACATTAAAGATTAATTTGGATGTTTTCTGTATTTATTTGAGACCGTCCTGCAATGTTGTTTTGAAATATTTCCTGTGATTATGAACTCTGTTGTCACTATGTTGAGTTATTGAGTATTGTCTTATGTTTTTATTTAGTATTAAATAAATTTAAACCTTTTAATTGTGGCTGGCTTGTTTAGAGATATTTAAGCTGTTAGAGTACTTGCATATGTATTTGGTGACACTGTACAGGCCACTCTTAAATAGTCTTGCTGTTGGTCACACTTACCATTTGGATAATAGTAACATTACTCAGTAGAATTGGTCACCCTTTGGGAAGGGCCTTATAGTAGCTGATAAGTAAGGGTGATTGGTGGCGGTGATTATTACCATATAGTCTGGGCAGAAGGAGGCATAGCTATTAAATCTGTGCCAGCCTTCCCCAGAAGTGTCTGTATATGTGTATATAAATCAAATCTCAAAGTGTGTGTGTGTGTGTGTGTGTGTGTCAGCTACTTGAGCAGGGACATGAAGCACTGGTTGGACAGGGAGGGTGCTAGAGGTTTTGGCTTGACCACTCGGCTGAGATCTTAACCCTATAGCTGTGCCACTGGGGTGTCTTACTGGGGATCTGGAGAAAGAGATAGAAACCAGCACCAGACTCACTGTCATCTCTGTGTGCTCTAAAGGGAAATTGTACTTTACTGTGTGTGTACTTGTTATCTTCCCAATGTGCACGTCCCTCACTGGTGCTAGTGATGAGGGTTGAGGCTCCTTGATTACTGGGCCAGTGCAGGGGCATCACAATCCATACCACCCTCTTCCCTCCAGTGGATACATTTCACTAATCTGTTGTATTTTTTTTCAGTTATAGGTCTACTGACCTTCAGTGTTACAGTGGTTTGTAAGAAAGCAAAGAGAACAATGTTTTTGCAGAAACTTATGGTTTGTGTGCAACTGTTGTAAATGTTCAGGCTATTGCAAACTGAAATATATGGATATTTACAAGCTGCTGTTATAAAGCTTTTGCAGTCTAAGTTTGTCTGTAAATTTCTGGCCTTGTATGATGCTGTTATTATAATTTGAATGCAATGGGTAAGGTCTGTAATCAACCAAAATTAAAGGGTTATAAAAATTCTTTTAAAGGTCTGTTATATTGCATCCGCAGTTGTCTCTCTTGATTTATTGCTTTTTTTGTTTGTTTGTTTGTTTACACATAAGGAAAGTATTGTATGTTGTTTTCAGCCACAACATCAACAACATTTTCTGCATTTCTTGGCTTCATGGAAATTGAAATAGTAATTCATCTTGCAGCCCACTTTACCTAGGATGTTGAGGTAGCTGCGATCACTGTTTGCACGTAAGGTAAATGGCATCAGCTGACACATGAGCTGTGACTTTCTTCAGTCCCCTCCAACCCCAAGTTTCCAAGTCTCACTATATCACTGCATTTAAACCCTGTATTCCATGTCATATTATACCCCCTTCCAATGTTTTTGAAAATACCAACAATGAATGTAGCCTTCAGCAACAACTGAGAAAAAAACTAAAAATCCATCCATAACAACTACTGCTGTTAACAAATAATAAAATGTCATATATCTCATCCCTACTAACCTTCTCTGTGCTGTCTGAAGCAGTATAATCCTTACAATTTTTTTTCTGTGCTGTCTAAAGCACATACATTTCAAGTGTGCATATATTTTACTACATATTTCTCAATGATATCTTCAGTATTCCAGACCTGTTACAAATCCCTACCTTAACTTTATCCACAACTGTTGCAAAGCCATATGTTTAACCACACATTCTTGGCCGCTATTCAAACCACAAACTACCTTCTGATCATATCTGCAATCTACTGATCTTTTGTATTTCCACAGCAGATTACATTAACTTAATTTGTGCCTACCCGCATGCGCTATTCTTCTCATTGCAACTAGTCTGCTCATCTTACAAGTACCTGACTATCTATTACATTTCCAGCCCATTACCCATACCATTACTTAACCATTACTTACAAGTCCTTTCCTTCATAACCCCCTGCTCACCCTCTATATATCTTAAACACTCACACTATTAAATAATCTATACTTCTTATCACTATCTCTGCCTACTATGCTCTTCCATTTTTTATCCACTATATCTTATTGTATTTGTCTACACTAACATCCTTCCTTCTTATCTATGCATCAACACATACCTTCTTTCCTCCTGTCATCAAATATTTCATAAAGATAGATTCTGGCACATTCCATTAAACATAATAGCAGCAATAGCTATGGCAGCAAGCATATGTCTCCCTCTGTCTGCACACATCACATAGCAGCACCAAATCTATATCATCCTGCTATCCCCCACCTCTTACAACCCTATTCATAACACTACACAGAACTACTTCTTTACCAACCCCACTCCAATCCACATCATCGATATTCAGTACTTCAAAAGGAAACATCTGCAACAGAACAGTTTCTTACCTAAACTAGACATGACACATACAATGAAATTAAAATTGTTATTTTCTTATCATGTCACCTCCCCCCACCTCTATAAATAAATGGAAGCACCCATCCTTACCTTGGACCACATCAGTCTACAAAAAATCCTAACTTACTACTCTCATCAGATGCTTCAGCTCTCCCATCAAATACTGCTAAACTCGCAAGACTAAAGTCTGCCATACGAATGTCAGACCTGTCTGTAATAAACTCTTTAGAGCCCATGCTTGGATCAATCATCCCTCTCACATATCTTTTTTTTTTTTTTCAAAACAAGTTTATTGTTTTAACATATAAGAGAAATATCATAACAAGTTTATACAAATAATTAAAAATAGGTATTATTATAATATTCAACAAAACAACTAAAGTATTTACAAAGACATCCACTACAATCAGATCAATTAATTAAACTAAAATACTGTGCTATTGAAATTAGAATTTTTTTAACAAATTTTGTAAATTATCCCATACAATAAAATGTGATGTTTTTCTAGCTGTTCTCATTCTAATTGTGCTTATTTCCATATGACACATTATATTCATAACATTTTTAAATTCATTGAACGAAGGAGGTGTATCTGAAATCCAATTTCTAGTTATTATTTTCCTAGCCACTGCTAGGATAGACCATAACAAGGGAAGCTTAATCTTTTTAACACATTGAGGTACAGGTGTGTTGAATAATATAAGAGACTTAGAAATAATGAAATTATCTGTAAAAGGAGCCTGCAAAAATTCATTAATTGACTTCCAGTATTCTTTCAACTTCATACAGTCATAAAACATATGAGCCCAGTCAGCATTAATTTCTACATTACATCTCTTACATAGATTATCTTTATTATTAATTTTATTCATCATCAAAGGTGTATAAAAAGATCTATGTAAAAATTTCCATGTATAAAGTCTCCAGACAATGGAAGATGTAGTTCTATAAGCAGATTCCAATATATATTGTTTATCTTGTTGAGTTGGTGGGTCCCCATTAATAGAGGTGAAATAATTCCAGTATGAATCTACATTGTAAAAAGTTTCTTGTCTGATAATTTTATGTATATATGAAAGTTTACCTTTATCAGAAACTTTATGCTGTAAATTTATTATCAAGTAATCAATCAGTTTTGGAATAGATTCTTTAACTGTTATAGACATTAGATCTATTCTATCAATGAGATGTTGTCTAAAGATCTGAACCTCTAACCAGCAAGTTTCTCTTAGATCAAATTCTTGTTTTAAGAAATCTAGATTTTTAACTTTATTATCAGATATCAGCTGATACCAGTACTTTAGATTATTATCTATAGCTAAATGAGCTCCTTCAGAAGTAGATGACATAAGCATACCCTGAGTATAAATTATAGGGAATACAATAAAATTCCATTCCCTATACTTAGGGTGCATGAATATAAAGTTACGATAACTAATAATAATATTTAATGGGTAACAGACCATATGTTTAGGTGTAATAGGTGAAGTACAAAATTCCTTTAGCAACCACAACATGGAGTTATTTATAATCATATTTTTATGTGTTAAGGAGATTTTCATGAAGTGCATACTAATTAGCTCCCAATAATCTTTCCATTTTGCGACATATGACCGATCTATTAATAAAGTAATAACTTTTATAATAGAAGAGATAATATATAAATTAAAGTCTGGAAAAGAAATACCCCTTGAGACCAGCTATTAGTATGTTTCTTTAATGCAATCCTAGGTCTATTAGGTGCCCATAAGAAATTTAACATTAGTGTATTCAGTTTCTTGATAGTTATTTTTGTAGGTGAAAGTATTATTGATTGTATTAAGTATAAAATCTTGGGGAATATTATCATTTTAATAATTGTAAGTCTCTCCTCCATAGTAAAGAACATATTATTCCAGGTATTAAAAAGATTTTGTATATTAAGAAAACAGGTATTATAGTTATTATATATAATAGATTTAATATCTTTAGATAGTATTATACCTAAATAAGTTATCTGACCTGAGTTGGGTACATATTTAGTAAAATCACTAATGAGAGTATTTTTCGTGTATGTATAGGTAGTATTTTAGTTTTTCTTCATTGAATATTAAACCAGAAATACTTTTAAAATTCATCATTTTATCAAATAAAGACTGCATAGAAGAATTAGATCCTGCTGATGTAATTAGAACATCATCTGCAAAAGTTGAATTTTGATGTTGTATTTTCTTCTATTTCAAAACCCTCTATGTCAGTACTGTTTCTAATCAAATTAGCCCAAGGCTCCATTACTAAAGTGAATAATAGTGGAGAAAGTGGACATCCTTGTTTTGTACCTTTAAGAATGGGTATTTTTGTGAAACATATGTTCCTACCTTAATATAAGCCAGCGTTCCTTTGTATAAATGCTCAATTAAATTTACAAATGCATCAGAGAAATTTGTGCATTTCAGTAAGGTAAACAGATAGTCCCAACTTACTGAATCAAATGCTGAACCTATATCAAGACTAATAAGTGTTAAATCTTTCTTTTTCCTATTTGCAAAATCAATTAATGTTAAAGTTCTTCTTATATTATCAAAAGTATTTCTATTTACAATGAAGCCCGTCTGATCTATGTCTATAATGCCGGGATAATTGTCTTCAATCTATCAGCAAAAATACTCATAAACATTTTATAATCAACATTAAGTAATGAGATGGGTCGATATGAAGAACATCTAGTTGGATCTTTATTAGGTTTTAAAATTGGTGAAATAAATGTATATTGCCAAGATGGGGGGGGTTATTAACTCAGTTTGGGCCAGAATAAAAACCTTATGTATTAATGAATATGTAGTTTTAGAAAGGATTTTATATATCTCTGGTATAATACCATCATTACCCGGTGCTTTGTTTGATTTAAGCTTATTTATTTGTGTAATAACTTCTGTATATGAAATACTCTTGTCCAATAGTTTAAGCTGTTGTTTATTAAGCTTTTTATTCATGTTTGTGGTTATAAACTCCTTTATTTTATCTTTAGGTTCCATGTTAATGTTGTTATGGTTAATCTTGTGAAAGTGATTTCTAAATTCATCCAGTATTTCTGGTATACTAGAAACATTCTTCTTTTTCCTTAGAGAAAAGATTTCTTTGATATGGTTTTGTTTATTCATAGGTTCATAGGTTCATAGGTTCATACTAGGCTATCTGCCCGAGGGCATTTACAAGCCTAGCCCATCGTTTTGTGGCTTACGCCACCCCTTTAGTATGGGGAACTATACCCATTATTTTGCTGTGCCTCTGTCGAGCAGTGACACTGAGGTAATCCCTGGGGTATATCTGCGATCTCCCATCCATTGGTCAAGATTTCTCTTGAACAAGGCCAGCGAGGTGCTCTGCCTCACATATACCGGAATTTTGTTCCACAGCATAGGGAGTCTTTGGGTGATGAATCTATCCCTCCAGCACGTCCTATTAATAGCCGTGTCGAGGTTTACGTCTCCCGCCCTTGTGACTCTGATGGATCTAGATTTTTTGAGGTGAAGCATATTCATCAAATCTGGGTTTGACATGGCCTTGTATGTTAGGCAAAGGTCACCTCTGAGCAAGCGGTAAGCGACTGAATAGAGCTGGAGTTCTTTCAGTCGGGCGGCATAGGACAGATTTTTGAGACCCTTTATCCTTTTGGTGAGGAACTTCTGTGGCCTCTCCAGCTGCTGCAAGTGTCGGGTCAGATACATTCCGAATGGGGCATTGTACTCAATCATTGGTCTGATGAGTGATGAGTAAAGGGAGACCATGACCTCCCTTGATCTAGATGAGAATCCCTTCATGATAAGGTGGGCAATGTAGAAGGACTTCCTAACTACTTTAGCTACATGGGTGTTGAATGACAGACTACTATCAACCTGGGTCCCCAGGTCTCTGATGACTTCTTCTGTGCTCAGTGGATTGCCACCTATTTGGTAGCTAGGGGTAACCTTGTTTTTCCCTAAGGGTATGACTATGCATTTTTTGGCATTTAAATTTAGGCCATGGCTCTGGCACCAGTTATCCATTTCTGTAAGACCCTTCTGAAGGATATCTGTGTCAGATGTGTTTTCTACTATGGCACCCAGTTTGCAGTCATCTGCAAACTTTGTCAGCCATAACCCTCCTGCGTTTGCTTGTACTTCGGAAAAGTAGATGCCAAACAAGAGTGGGCCCAGGACTGAGCCCTGTGGGACACCACTTGTGACAGGCTTTGAGTCTGACATGGCGCCAGCAACTCTGACCCTGTGGGTTCTGTCACTCAGCCAGTTTGCAACCCATCTTGTAATGTATGGGTTAACGTTTAAGCTGATGAGTTTTTCAATGATACCCGAGTGGGGTATTGTATCGAAGGCCTTCGCCAGATCGAGGTAGGCTGTATGGACTGCCTTTCCCTCGTCAATGGCTTTGGTGACTGTTTCGAAAAAGTCAACCAAGTTTAAAAGGCATGATCTGCCTTTGACAAAGCCAAACTGGGTTGGATCCAAAGTCTGCAAATTCCCTATGTCTTTATTTATGAGGTCCATTATGATCCTCTCCATGGCTTTGCAGATAAGGCTTGTCAAGCTAATGGGCCGGTAATTTCCAGGGTCGGTGGAGGCACCGCCTTTGTGAAGTGGGACCACAGTTGCAGTGCGCCACTCCCTGGCTACGTATCCAGAGGTAAGACTTTGATTAAACAGCTGTCCTAGCTGTGGGTTTAATTCCTCATTGAGTTCGTGGAGCACACAGCCGGGGACACCATCTGGTCCCATGGATGCTGTGTTTTTGCTTTGGAGCGCAGTTCTCACTTGGGCGTTGGAAATTTTTGGGGGGCTGCAATCATTTGGTATAGATATCTCTCCTTTTGGGGGGGGGGAGAAGTTTGCACTGAACCTGTCAGCCAGTATGTTGGCAATGTCTGTAGGATCAGTAATCTTCACATCATTTTGAACTAGTTCTGAGCATATCTGGGAGTTTCCTCCCAGGTTTCTAACATAGCTAAAGAAGGCCTTATGATTGTCTTTTGAATCTTTAGCTATTTTTCTCTCAAAATTTGCTTTGGATGATTTTATGAGAGCTCTTAGTTTTTTACTTATAGTGATCAAGGGTGTCTTACCTTTTAAGGATTTTGCTCTATCTTGTAGTAGCTTCCTCCTTTTGTTGTAGAGTTTGTTTATGGCTGGGGTCCACCAGACTGGACGCTTGCCTTTGGTACAAAGAGTCTTTGTTTTGCTTGGGATTGCCTTATCCATGCAATCCTGCAGGTGCTGGTAGAAGGCATTTGTAAGTGATTCAGCGGCTTGAGTACTGTTTTCCGCCAGCTCGGGGGCCTTAAAGGAGATCACACTAGTCTTTAGAAGTGTGAAGTCGGCTTTCGAGAAGTTCTTTACTGTGGTCTTTTTTATTTCAGGTGGGATGAGGACCTCCAGCGAGATTAGTTTGTGATCTGATCTCACCAGTGAGGGGTATACTTCGGTGTTGAACATTGTGCTCCCATGTTCGTGATGATGAGATCAAGTATGTTATCTCCTCTTGTGGGGATGGTGACTAGTTGTTCCATGGCATTTGAGTTTATGAATTCCAGGAACTTTTGGGCTAGGGTGTTTGGGCTTGAGTAGTGTTCCCAGTCTATATTAGGGTAATTGAAGTCACCTAGTATGATGGTGTTTGGTGATACATTTATCCCTCTAGTGTTTTCAGGAAGGCCATGTGGGGTTCCTGAGTTTGTGAGGGTGGCCTGTAACATGCTACAATTTGCAGAGCAGTCTTGCCTATGGTTAATTGCACCTGGATGGTCTCCAATGCATCGTGCGTTGCCACCAGTCTTGAGGTGTGGGTGTCCTTGATGAATATGGATACCCCCCCTCCTTTCTTGGTATTGTCCGGATTTTGGGGCCGGAACGCATGGTATGAGGTAAAACCTGATAGTGCTGGGGTGCTCTCAGGAGCCTTGAACCAGGTTTCTGTCACAGCACAGACATCGATGTTCTCCATACTGAGAAGGGCCTCGAGTGCATGCATTTTGAGATTTAGACTTCTGGCATTGAGCAGCATTACCCTTAGTTTTTTCCTTTTTGTGTTCTAGGGTGGTAGGTTTAGAATTTGAGCCTTGCCTAAAAAGGCACTATGGGGTGGCAAGAGCCTTTGCCAATATCCGGAATCCCAGGGGTGACAGGTGCAAGCCGTCCCTTGCGAAGCAGCGTGGCTTGTCCAGCATGTCATCCCAAGCAGACAGACACTGGATCCCCTTTGAATGACACCAGAAGTTAAGCCAATTGTTAAAGCTGATCATCTTATCTCTGTATTGTGGCATCATTCTTGGTGAAGGTAGGATACTGCTCAAGGTCAGGGTCATACCTGCCTGGGCTACATAATCAGAGAGCTCCTCAATGTCTCTTTTCATGTAGTCCAAGGAGGTACGTCTCAGGTCATTTACACCAGCGTGGACAATGACTGAGTCATATTTGTACCTGCTGTTGAGAGACCTGAGTGCTTGCGTTATGTGGCGGATTCTAGCGCCCGACAGGCAGCTTACTGTGACCTTCTCCTTACTCAGTCTGGTGAGCGGACGTCAGTGTGTCTGACTATGGAGTCACCAATGACTAGTGTGTCTGGCATTGTGTTTGGCCTTAAGGGCTGTGACTGTTTGACACTCTGACTGTGAGGTCTATGTGTTGCAGGTGTTGTGTTCTGAGGTGGTGGTTGTTTGGGTGTCTGCTTTGGTGGCCTCTGCTGTTTTGGTAGATTTTTGATCAGAGCCTCCGAGTATGTCTTTGTGTGTTTATGTGTATGACTTGAGGTTGTGATGGTACTATGTGAGACTGGGTCTATAGTGTGTGTGGTAACCTTCTCCTCCTGACTGGTCTTGCCAGTCCTATGTTGAGAGAGCTCAGCCTCCAGTTTGGCCGTATAGTTGCATCTCTCACATGTATTTGTGTTTTGTGGGAGGAGGAGAGGGTTGTCTGTGTACATGAGGCAATTGTAACATTGCCTCAATATTCCCAGGTTCACCAGTTGAGCAGGAGAGGACACTAGCAACTGATCCCTCGACATGCTAGAAGGACTAGACAAAAATACTTTGAAAGAGATTCCGGGGGACGTGGGTGACCGAGAAATGGGGGTTTGGCTTTTTGGGGTGCTATCTATAAGAGTGCCGTATCAAGGAAATAAGTGCTGTAGGACCAAATGCTAGGTTAAACAGATAGAGAATAGTCTACTTGGAGTCAAGTAGAGATGATCTTTTTAGTTAAAGGATACGCTGATTAGATCAGTAGTATAGTTTGAGGAAGGTAGTTGTAAGGGAAAATTAGAAGAGTGGACTTTAGGTGGCCCGAATAGTTTAAACCTGCTTAACCGGCGCTGCCCTAGTGTGCGACGACGGCAATTCAGCTAAATCAAGGCTAACGCGTATACCGCGTTTTATAGCAGGGGGCTAAAAAGAGCTAGGAATTGGCCCAAAACGACCAATGGGCTACTAGTTTCTGGCTGAAACCTTACCAAAACAGACAGAAAGGTTGCTCAGTGCTTCCCACTCCCACTGGTAAGCAAAGAAACTTCCCTCCTCCCAAGCAAGGCAATGAATCAGTAACAGGAACTAAAATACACAGTCCAGGGATCAGCAAATCTGAAACTGGACTACTCTACTTAAGCAAGGCGGGAAAACAAGAGAGATATATATTTTTTTTGTTTTTTTTTTTTTTTCTTTAACACAGACAGGGAAAAATACAGTCAGTAAATGCTTTAAATGCTAAAACTCGGCTAGCGCACTTTAGTGTGTAGCCTACAGAAACAATTAGCAACAATTACTATCTCTAAGTGCAGTAAACAATGTAGCAATGCAGAACTTCCCAAAAACAGGCGAAATGCAGTCGCTCGCTTATTCACAGAGGTAAAGCCACAAAAATACTTATAATCAGGTAGAAAGTTGCTCCTTTAGCTCTCTGCTGCTTGGAACACTCTGCAGGCCACCACGAGGATCTTGTGCTGAGTTGGTACAAGCTGGAAAACGCGCGTATACCGCGTTTTATAGCAGGGGGCTGAAAAGAGCTAGGAATTGGCCCAAAACGACCAATGGGCTACTAGTTTCTGGCTGAAACCTTACCAAAACAGACAGAAAGGTTGCTCAGTGCTTCCCACTCCCACTGGTAAGCAAAGAAACTTCCCTCCTCCCAAGCAAGGCAATGAATCAGTAACAGGAACTAAAATACACAGTCCAGGGATCAGCAAATCTGAAACTGGACTACTCTACTTAAGCAAGGCGGGAAAACAAGACAGATATATATTTTTTTTTTGTTTTTTGTTTTTTTTTTCTTTAACACAGACAGGGAAAAAATACAGTCAGTAAATGCTTTAAATGCTAAAACTCGGCTAGCGCACTTTAGTGTGTAGCCTACAGAAACAATTAGCAACAATTACTATCTCTAAGTGCAGTAAACAATGTAGCAATGCAGAACTTCCCAAAAACAGGCGAAATGCAGTCGCTCGCTTATTCACAGAGGTAAAGCCACAAAAATACTTATAATCAGGTAGAAAGTCGCTCCTTTAGCTCTCTGCTGCTTGGAACACTCTGCAGGCCACCACGAGGATCTTGTGCTGAGTTGGTACAAGCTGGAAAACGCGCGTATACCGCGTTTTATAGCAGGGGGCTGAAAAGAGCTAGGAATTGGCCCAAAACGACCAATGGGCTACTAGTTTCTGGCTGAAACCTTACCAAAACAGACAGAAAGGTTGCTCAGTGCTTCCCACTCCCACTGGTAAGCAAAGAAACTTCCCTCCTCCCAAGCAAGGCAATGAATCAGTAACAGGAACTAAAATACACAGTCCAGGGATCAGCAAATCTGAAACTGGACTGCTCTACTTAAGCAAGGCGGGAAAACAAGAGAGATATATATTTTTTTGTTTTTGTTTTTTTTTCTTTAACACAGACAGGGAAAAATACAGTCAGTAAATGCTTTAAATGCTAAAACTCGGCTAGCGCACTTTAGTGTGTAGCCTACAGAAACAATTAGCAACAATTACTATCTCTAAGTGCAGTAAACAATGTAGCAATGCAGAACTTCCCAAAAACAGGCGAAATGCAGTCGCTCGCTTATTCACAGAGGTAAAGCCACAAAAATACTTATAATCAGGTAGAAAGTCGCTCCTTTAGCTCTCTGCTGCTTGGAACACTCTGCAGGCCACCACGAGGATCTTGTGCTGAGTTGGTACAAGCTGGAGAACGCGCGTATACCGCGTTTTATAGCAGGGGGCTGAAAAGAGCTAGGAATTGGCCCAAAACGACCAATGGGCTACTAGTTTCTGGCTGAAACCTTACCAAAACAGACAGAAAGGTTGCTCAGTGCTTCCCACTCCCACTGGTAAGCAAAGAAACTTCCCTCCTCCCAAGCAAGGCAATGAATCAGTAACAGGAACTAAAATACACAGTCCAGGGATCAGCAAATCTGAAACTGGACTACTCTACTTAAGCAAGGCGGGAAAACAAGAGAGACATATATTTTTTTTGTTTTTTGTTTTTTTTTTCTTTAACACAGACAGGGAAAAAATACAGTCAGTAAATGCTTTGCTAAAACTCAGCTAGCGCACTTTAGTGTGTAGCCTACAGAAACAATTAGCAACAATTACTATCTCTAAGTGCAGTAAACAATGTAGCAATGCAGAACTTCCCAAAACAGGCGAAATGCAGTCGCTCGCTTATTCACAGAGGTAAAGCCACAAAAATACTTATAATCAGGTAGAAAGTCGCTCCTTTAGCTCTCTGCTGCTTGGAACACTCTGCAGGCCACCACGAGGATCTTGTGCTGAGTTGGTACAAGCTGGAAAACGCGCGTATACCGCGTTTTATAGCAGGGGGCTGAAAAGAGCTAGGAATTGGCCCAAAACGACCAATGGGCTACTAGTTTCTGGCTGAAACCTTACCAAAACAGACAGAAAGGTTGCTCAGTGCTTCCCACTCCCACTGGTAAGCAAAGAAACTTCCTCCTCCCAAGCAAGGCAATGAATCAGTAACAGGAACTAAAATACACAGTCCAGGGATCAGCAAATCTGAAACTGGACTACTCTACTTAAGCAAGGCGGGAAAACAAGAGAGATATATATTTTTTTTGTTTTTGTTTTTTTTTCTTTAACACAGACAGGGAAAAATACAGTCAGTAAATGCTTTAAATGCTAAAACTCGGCTAGCGCACTTTAGTGTGTAGCCTACAGAAACAATTAGCAACAATTACTATCTCTAAGTGCAGTAAACAATGTAGCAATGCAGAACTTCCCAAAAACAGGCGAAATGCAGTCGCTCGCTTATTCACAGAGGTAAAGCCACAAAAATACTTATAATCAGGTAGAAAGTCGCTCCTTTAGCTCTCTGCTGCTTGGAACACTCTGCAGGCCACCACGAGGATCTTGTGCTGAGTTGGTACAAGCTGGAAAACGCGTTTATACAGCGTTTTATAGCAGGGGGCTGAAAAGAGCTAGGAATTGGCCCAAAACGACCAATGGGCTACTAGTTTCTGGCTGAAACCTTACCAAAACAGACAGAAAGGTTGCTCAGTGCTTCCCACTCCCACTGGTAAGCAAAGAAACTTCCCTCCTCCCAAGCAAGGCAATGAATCAGTAACAGGAACTAAAATACACAGTCCAGGGATCAGCAAATCTGAAACTGGACTACTCTACTTAAGCAAGGCGGGAAAACAAGACAGATATATATTTTTTTTGTTTTTGTTTTTTTTCTTTAACACAGACAGGGAAAAATACAGTCAGTAAATGCTTTAAATGCTAAAACTCGGCTAGCGCACTTTAGTGTGTAGCCTACAGAAACAATTAGCAACAATTACTATCTCTAAGTGCAGTAAACAATGTAGCAATGCAGAACTTCCCAAAAACAGGCGAAATGCAGTCGCTCGCTTATTCACAGAGGTAAAGCCACAAAAATACTTATAATCAGGTAGAAAGTCGCTCATTTAGCTCTCTGCTGCTTGGAAGACTCTGCAGGCCACCACGAGGATCTTGTGCTGAGTTGGTACAAGCTGGAAAACGCGTGTATACCGCGTTTTATAGCAGGGGGCTGAAAAGAGCTAGGAATTGGCCCAAAACGACCAATGGGCTACTAGTTTCTGGCTGAAACCTTACCAAAACAGACAGAAAGGTTGCTCAGTGCTTCCCACTCCCACTGGTAAGCAAAGAAACTTCCCTCCTCCCAAGCAAGGCAATGAATCAGTAACAGGAACTAAAATACACAGTCCAGGGATCAGCAAATCTGAAACTGGACTACTCTACTTAAGCAAGGCGGGAAAACAAGAGAGATATATATTTTTTTTGTTTTTGTTTTTTTCTTTAACACAGACAGGGAAAAATACAGTCAGTAAATGCTTTAAATGCTAAAACTCGGCTAGCGCACTTTAGTGTGTAGCCTACAGAAACAATTAGCAACAATTACTATCTCTAAGTGCAGTAAACAATGTAGCAATGCAGAACTTCCCAAAAACAGGCGAAATGCAGTCGCTCGCTTATTCACAGAGGTAAAGCCACAAAAATACTTATAATCAGGTAGAAAGTCACTCCTTTAGCTCTCTGCTGCTTGGAACACTCTGCAGGCCACCACGAGGATCTTGTGCTGAGTTGGTACAAGCTGGAAAAACGCGCATATACCGCGTTTTATAGCAGGGAGCTGAAAAGTGCTAGGAATTGGCCCAAAACGACCAATGGGCTACTAGTTTCTGGCTGAAACCTTACCAAAACAGACAGAAAGGTTGCTCAGTGCTTCCCACTCCCACTGGTAAGCAAAGAAACTTCCCTCCTCCCAAGCAAGGCAATGAATCAGTAACAGGAACTAAAATACACAGTCCAGGGATCAGCAAATCTGAAACTGGACTACTCTACTTAAGCAAGGCGGGAAAACAAGAGAGATATATATTTTTTTTTTTTTGTTTTTGTTTTTTTTTCTTTAACACAGACAGGGAAAAATACAGTCAGTAAATGCTTTAAATGCTAAAACTCGGCTAGCGCACTTTAGTGTGTAGCCTACAGAAACAATTAGCAACAATTACTATCTCTAAGTGCAGTAAACAATGTAGCAATGCAGAACTTCCCAAAAACAGGCGAAATGCAGTCGCTCGCTTATTCACAGAGGTAAAGCCACAAAAATACTTATAATCAGGTAGAAAGTCACTCCTTTAGCTCTCTGCTGCTTGGAACACTCTGCAGGCCACCACGAGGATCTTGTGCTGAGTTAGTACAAGCTGGAAAACACGCGTATACCGCGTTTTATAGCAGGGGGCTGAAAAGAGCTAGGAATTGGCCCAAAACGACCAATGGGCTACTAGTTTCTGGCTGAAACCTTACCAAAACAGACAGAAAGGTTGCTCAGTGCTTCCCACTCCCACTGGTAAGCAAAGAAACTTCCCTCCTCCCAAGCAAGGCAATGAATCAGTAACAGGAACTAAAATACACAGTCCAGGGATCAGCAAATCTGAAACTGGACTACTCTACTTAAGCAAGGCGGGAAAACAAGAGAGATATATATTTTTTTTTGTTTTTTGTTTTTTTTTTCTTTAACACAGACAGGGAAAAAATACAGTCAGTAAATGCTTTAAATGCTAAAACTCGGCTAGCGCACTTTAGTGTGTAGCCTACAGAAACAATTAGCAACAATTACTATCTCTAAGTGCAGTAAACAATGTAGCAATGCAGAACTTCCCAAAAACAGGCGAAATGCAGTCGCTCGCTTATTCACAGAGGTAAAGCCACAAAAATACTTATAATCAGGTAGAAAGTCGCTCCTTTAGCTCTCTGCTGCTTGGAACACTCTGCAGGCCACCACGAGGATCTTGTGCTGAGTTGGTACAAGCTGGAAAACGTGCGTATACCGCGTTTTATAGCAGGGGGCTGAAAAGAGCTAGGAATTGGCCCAAAACGACCAATGGGCTACTAGTTTCTGGCTGAAACCTTACCAAAACAGACAGAAAGGTTGCTCAGTGCTTCCCACTCCCACTGGTAAGCAAAGAAACTTCCCTCCTCCCAAGCAAGGCAATGAATCAGTAACAGGAACTAAAATACACAGTCCAGGGATCAGCAAATCTGAAACTGGACTACTCTACTTAAGCAAGGCGGGAAAACAAGAGAGATATATATTTTTTTTGTTTTTGTTTTTTTTCTTTAACACAGACAGGGAAAAATACAGTCAGTAAATGCTTTAAATGCTAAAACTCGGCTAGCGCACTTTAGTGTGTAGCCTACAGAAACAATTAGCAACAATTACTATCTCTAAGTGCAGTAAACAATGTAGCAATGCAGAACTTCCCAAAAACAGGCGAAATGCAGTCGCTCGCTTATTCACAGAGCTAAAGCCACAAAAGTACTTATAATCAGGTAGAAAGTCGCTCATTTAGCTCTCTGCTGCTTGGAACACTCTGCAGGCCACCACGAGGATCTTGTGCTGAGTTGGTACAAGCTGGAAAAGCAGCGATATGCAGCGTTTTATAGCAGGGGGCTGAAAAGAGCTAGGAATTGGCCCAAAATGACCAATGGGCTACTAGTTTCTGGCTGAAACCTTACCAAAACAGACAGAAAGGTTGCTCAGTGCTTCCCACTCCCACTGGTAAGCAAAGAAACTTCCCTCCTCCCAAGCAAGGCAATGAATCAGTAACAGGAACTAAAATACACAGTCCAGGGATCAGCAAATCTGAAACTGGACTACTCTACTTAAGCAAGGCGGGAAAACAAGAGAGATATATATATTTTTTTGTTTTTGTTTTTTTTTTCTTTAACACAGACAGGGAAAAATACAGTCAGTAAATGCTTTAAATGCTAAAACTCGGCTAGCGCACTTTAGTGTGTAGCCTACAGAAACAATTAGCAACAATTACTATCTCTAAGTGCAGTAAACAATGTAGCAATGCAGAACTTCCCAAAAACAGGCGAAATGCAGTCGCTCGCTCAATCTTTTTGTTTTATTTTTAAGTCTATGTAAGTATTTGGGGCTTATTGAATAAGACAAAAACTTGTATTTCTCTAAAGTTATTTTAACTTTATGAGTTAAAATTTCTTTGTATTTCTCATTTAGTTTGTTTATTTCTTCAATAACTTTCTTGTCCATAATATTTTCTTTATTATTATGTTTATAAGAGTCTAGTTTACTTTGAATATCTAACAATTCCTTATCCCAAGATTTCCTTTTGTTATTATACCATCTGATACTTTGTCCATATATATATATGATTTTAAGGCATCCCAAACATAGACAATGGAGACTTCAGGAGTATTATTTATGTCTAGAAAATGTTGTACTTCTGAAAGTGTATATTCTTTATAGTCTTTTAGCTGAGTTAAGTATGCTGGTATCCTTTTGATCTGAACATTATGAGTATTTTTTATCATGAATTCGAAAACAATTGAGTTATGATCACATATAGGACATGAAATGATTTTGGAATTAATTAAATCTGTTACCATCTGGTTAGAAATAAAGACCCTATCTATTTTTGAATAAGTTTTTTATCTGTTAGAAAAAAAGGTGTATGGTAATGATTTTGACTCTATCTGATTATTAATATCATTCAAATGATAAGAATTAGCAAAATCATTTAAATGTTTTGCATTAGATGTAACTCTTCTTTTCTTTATAGTGGTAGTATCACTTTCATGTAGTATACAATTAAAATCACCAGCTAAAATAATATCCCCTACAGAGAATGATATGATCTTATCAATATGATGTTTCACTGTATTAATACCAATTCCAGGTATCCAATATACATTAATTAAAGTGTAAGTCTTCCCATTAATTTGTATTGTAACCATACAAAACATTCCTTTGTCTTCCTGATAAGACTTAATGGTTTTAGGAATGGGCATACTTTTATTCCATAAAATAGCCACTCCTCTTTTTTCTGAGTGTGCTCTGAACTAACCAATACTGTATACTTATTAGTGGCTAGTTTATCAATATCTTTTTTTCAAGAGATGGGTTTCTTGCAGGAAGACTAGATTGGCCTTGTGTAGATTAATGTATCTTATTAGGCTTGCCCTTTTACACGGATTATTCAATCCATTAATGTTTAAAGAAATTCCTTTTAAAGATGTCATTTGGCATTTTAAAACTCAAGAATCTTATGATCGAAATAACAAATAACAAGATAAATAATGTTACATCTCCTCTTTTAGGTGTACCTTTAAACATAGCTGTATTTATTAAATCTCTTATGGGATTTTGTATAGGATTCAATTTTGTTTGTAGTGACAATGAGTGTACAAAATATATTGTGGATGTCAAAACTATATACATATAACAATGAACAAGTGAAAATAATGTAAGGATTAAACCTTGCATCCCGCCTGGAGTTGAAAACTCCAACTTAGAGCAGTATTTACTACTCAAGTTAACCCCTACCCTAAGCAGCAGTACCTCAGCTACCACCTTATCAATTTAATACTAGTTATATTTAACTGAGGTTAACAGTTTTCAATTCAATTATCTATCAAGACAAAACTACACATTTGGTAAAACAGCATCATATAAACTATAATAAACTTTTTTTTTTTTTTTTTTTTTTTTTTTAAACTGTTCATACTATTATATAGATCTATGTAATATATAACACTTGTATTCTAATAGCATTCAAATAATCTTAATGTTAGAAATCAAGAGGAGAGAAAATTATGTTCTAACATTCATTTAAATCAAAAACTTTGGCTAATATGATTCAGACATTACATGCATTAAGATGCATCTATTTTCTGTCATGTGAATTCTATCAACAGCTTCCAAAAAAATCTTGAATTGTTTGTATATGAGCATTTACTTAAACTCATTATTGTCAATAGAGTAAAATATTGTATTCATAAAAATTATTATAAATCATATTGCATAGTTATGCAGATTCTCAGAAACACCTGCGTTATTACCTAAAAAAAAAAGCCATCACACACATAAACACAGACACACACACATACATATACACACACACATATACACACACACACACACACACACACACACACACACACACACACACACACACACACACACACACACACATATACACATACATATATACATACATACACACACACACACACACACACACACACACACACACACACACACACACACACACACATATATACACATATATCTGATCTCACCGAGCCGTGCCCCTGCAGAGCACCATCCCACTTGCTGTCCCCAGAACAAATCTGTCCGCTTCACACAAAATAATGCACAGCAAACACACACTAGCAACCAGATTTTACAATCATGCTAACCTACTGCTTTAAAATATATCACATGACATTTCTTCCAGAATAGAGTTATAAGATTATTTATGCTTGTCAATCAGATGAATTAAATGAGTTATAGTAAAGTATATGTTTGGGACACAAGTTTTTAACACAGATTATTATGCTACTGTTAAGTAGATTTTCAAAAACATTTAAATAAATGTTTCATTTTCTATGCCTTCTAAAATAAGATATTTACTTGCTACAAGAAACTACATCATCTAAACTCATCATAACTGACACATTTTATGAATAGAGTATTTTTCCTGAATCTGTGGTGTGTCAGTGTGATAACCTTGTCAATGTTTATACTAACTGCTTTCAGTTTCTCTGTGAAAATTCTGTGAGTGAAGCTTCTGAGGAAACTCATGGACACTGTGCATGAGACAGCCCACATCCCAGATTGTCTCCCTTAACATTTTGGCGGGAAACTTATTAAAACTTGTGGCAAACATTCATTTTGTCAATAGAGTAAAACATTGTATTCATAGAAATCATTACAAATCATATTGGATAGCCATGCAGACTCTCAGAAAAAAAGCCATTACACTCACACACACACACACACACACACACACACACACACACACACACACATATATATATATATATATATCTGATCTCACTGAGTTGTGTCCCTGCAGAGCACCATCCCACTTGCTGTCCCCAGAATAAATCTGTCTGCTTTATACAAAACAATGCACAGCAAACACATATTGGTAACCAGATTTTACAATCATGCTAACCTACTGCTTTAAAATATATCACATGACATTTCTTCCAGAATAGAGTTATAAGATTATTTATGTTTGTCAATCAGATGAATTAAATGAGTTATAGTAAAGTATATGTTTGGAACACAAATTTTTAACACAGATTATTATGCTGCTGTTAAGTAGATTTTCAAAACATTTAAATAAATGTTTCATTTTTATGCCTTCTAAAATAAGACATTTACTTACTACAAGAAACTACATCATTTAAACTCATTATAACTGACATATTTTATGAACAGAGTATTTTTCCTGAATCTGTGGTGTGTCAGTGTGATAACCTTGTCAATGTTTATACTAACTGCTTTCAGTTTCTCTGTGAGAATTCTGTGATTTGAAGATTCTGAGGTAACGCAAGGACATTGTGCATAAGACAGCCCACATCCCAGATTGTCTCTCTTAACATTTTGGCGGGAAACTTATTAAAACTAGTGACAAACATTCATTTAGCAGTGTAAATGCATCTAAACATGACAGAACCTCCACAATGTATTCCACAGATCATCACAGCCTCTATGCAAGTGAAATTAAACTCAAAATTACCAACAAGCAATAAAACTCAGCATTCTTCTCCCAACTCAATTTTCATACAAATCCTATTATTCACTGTGCCCACACAGTCAAAAGCATTTCTATATATTAATAAAGAAAAGAAAAGAGAGTAGAAAATAAAAGGGAGTGAGGCAGAAATAAAAAAATGTAAGAGAAAGCTGTAAGAAGTATATACAATGGAATGTTACTTACTGTTTATATTAATAGAGTTAAAAATAAAACATATTATTTACTCTTATTTAGTTCTGATTATTATTAGTTAAAGCATGACAGATTATTTACAAACAAGCATAAGCAGTATAATCAAGGAAGTATAATTAGAAATAGCATTTGAAGAACTTATAAACTTTTACAAGAAATAAATATGTTATTATTCTATTAATGATATTTTCATTACTGTTCTCTCCTGCCCTCCCCACCCTTTACCCACTACATAATCTAAATAGAATGTCATTGTTTAAACAAAGAAAATAATAAAAGAAGAAGGAAAAAAAGATAAAGATAAAAAATGTATCAAATTACTAACCTTACTTTTTCAGAAAGAAAAACAAATCGAGTCACAGCCTGCCATTAAATCCTCAGGCATTTTGACTGGTTATGAAACAAAACATTTCTTTGCACATAGAGAATAACTTTGATTAAATCTTTTCCAAAATATTTGTGGCTTTCTGGAAATGCAGGAACTATATTCAAAAGATTAATAATGAACTAAAATGATGAGAGAGAAAAAACATATAACAAATCATTTGTTTTTAGTCTCTTCTTCTTCTCTGAAGTCTTCCAGGAAGCTTCAGTTGCCAATCTCTTTAATGAAGAACTAGCCCATTCCATTTCTTCTATTTTATCCAAAATCCTTTTTCTTTGACAAACAGTAAAGCAGAGTCTAAATCATCGAAGACCTTAGGACCATCAGGAAGGAAGATTTTAAGCTTGGCAGGAAACAGAAGGTATGTTTTAAACTGTGCTTTTTTAAGCTCCCTTATTAGTGGCAGAAAAACTTTTCTTTTAGCAATTACCATGGAAGAATAGTCATTGTCAAAACGCACAGTTGTCTCATTAAACTTAACAGGAGCTTTAGCCCAAGCAGATTTAAGAACCATCTCTTTATCAAAGATGATAGAAATCTAACTATAACTGATCTAGGATAGTTTTTGTTAGAGTTGGTATTAGCTATAGATCTATGTGCTCTTTCGATACCAAAAGAGAATGCTTCTGGTAAATCTAAAGTTTTAGGGAGCCATGTTGTTAAAAAGAAGTAATATTGTTACCTTCAATATTTTCTGGCAGTCCAAAAATCCTAATGTTATTACGCCTAGATCTATTTTCCAGGTCATCCAGCTTTGTTTGTAAATGTGTATTTTGTTTCAGCAGAAACTCAATGTTGATTTCCTCTTCTTGTATTTTATTTTCCATGTCATTCACAGCTTCTTCTATGCCTGTCATCTGGATCTTCTGTTGTTGCAGGTCCATATGTAACAAGTCTATTTGTTTTGTAGTTTTTCTATGAAAGTGTCTATTTTAGTATCCATTTTATCCATCTTAGCAGTAAGTTGCTGGACTATAATTATCAGAGACTGAAGTTCTTTCTTGATGCTGGAGTCTTGAGAATTTGTCTTACTGGAACTCATTTCAGACTGATAAACTGACAGGAAAATTTCCAAAGTAATTTCTGACAGGAATATTATTAAGATTTCCTTTCTTTTTTAGATATAGTTCAAGAACTATATAAAACAAACATATTTAGAAAGAAAATTACTTCAAGAATTAATTTTTTAAGTAATTAATTCCTGTCAATGTAATGAAATTGGTGGAGCTGAAGAAATCTGCTGCTATCCTGTGTTCATCCTTGGCCACGCCCCCTCTCACATATCTTTGAATGTACTGAAACCTGGCTGAGATATGAAGTAAAAATGAACAAATCCAACCCCCAGGCTTCAGACTAAACTGTGAAGCGTTGGTGCTATTTGTGCATTTTCTTGTTCAGTATTTTCATGTTTGACAAAATACACAAAAAGACAGATGACATTGCTATAATCTTCTAAAACAATTTACAATTCACTCCACTCCCACTAATCATCCCTCATTTCAACAACATAAACCTATCTAAGCATATATATACCTTGAGGCAAAATATAACTACCATTTTGGATATTCTGTACTGAGCATCTAACAGTATATGCCAGGAATCTATTATACTAGCTGATTTAAACAGCAACTAGTTATTTATAAACTCTGACAGCCAATTGTACAATTTTATCAAACTTATAAATACTTCATCCTTTACTAGGAATATACTGAAGAGTGGATTCCCATATCTACACCAAATGAAATTACACACTATGGAGCCCTCCCTTGTCACACTACGTGACCCCCTTCCAACCTTCTCAATTAGTTATCTCAGCTACAGTCACAAGGTACACCATTATAATCAAATCAGAAATCTCACTAAATTCACTACTGAAAATGTCTCTACTTAAATCACATACAGCTGGAATGTATTACAAACTCTTCCCATAGTTGAGCTGTCTTTCATTTTAACAAATCATTTCTAAACAGCGTTAAAGAATATGCTGCTTTTAGAGCAAAAAGAGTTAAAGCCAACCCTGATTTTTGGCTAACCAAACTAAACAATGAATGTTACAAATGGAAAATATGGAAAAACCTTGTTAATTATTACAACTCATGATATTTTACAAAAACACAGGAATCTTGAAAACAAAGATAAGCACCACATTAAACTGGATAAAAATCCTACAACATCATAGTCTAAGACACATACCATAATAATTCTAAAGTTTTCTGGTCATTAATATGCAGTTGTTTGAAGCCTAGCAAAAAAAAAAAATACCAACCTACACCATCAGCCCCAACTCAAACTAATAGAATTGCTAATCAGTTAAATTCCCAGTTTATACAAACAATAGCCTCATTAGTAAAACACAAAAATAAGACAAACCAACAACTTCTGCCTCACATACAAAACTGCCAAAACACTCTTTCACTTCAATCATTTCACATTTCTGCCATCAAATATCATATCCAAAAATTAAACCCTACTTCCTGGCCCCCTAACCAGTTACCAGCTGAATATATCAAAATTGCTGTTAATGTTCTAGCTTACCCAGTTTCTATTTTTAATAAACCAGTCCATCACAGAAAACCATCTCTTACATCTGAGGAAAAAAAAAACCTTCATCTTACCATTATACTGGAGAGCAACATGTTTAAATTCTCCAAATACAGGCTTTTACCAATGCCACCCACCCTTGCAAAAATCCTAGAGGAGTGCATTCACATGCAGTTTCTCAAATACATCACTGAAAATAACCATGTCTCACCAAATCAGCATGGTTTCTGACACAACAATAGCACCTCTATTGCCCTACTAAGCTTTATTAACACTACTATCTTAGAAATTTTGGCAATATGGGGACATTTATTTCTCTGACCTATCCAAGGCATTTGATACACTCTGTCACCAACAACAATTATATAAACTCATCTCTTGTAGATTCCTCAGTTAAAGTGATGTCATAGCTACCTATGATTTAGATAGCAGGTAGTAAAGTGGAAGAACGAGTTTTCCTCCTTTTTACTTGTAACAGTAGGCATTCCAGAAGGTTCTATAATTGGCCCTTTCTTTTCAATTTATTAATTAATGATCACTATGCAAGTACCAAAACAACAGTATAGTTCAGTATACAGATTATTCAACTCATTGTTCTGCCAAAACACTTTCTACTCTTCTAGAAGTAACTGAAATGTACTTTTCCTCTATTAAAATCTGTCTGGAAATGGCCATCTCCTACTAAACCACAAGAAAGTCAAGCTAATTCCTCATCAACTCTTACAGCAAAACACTCTTCACAATAATAGCAGCTGTCACAATAAAAGAGAACTGGTATCACGTAAAAAAACACCAGGTATAATCATAGATAACCAAATTTAACCAACATATAGTACATGCAATAAGAAAGACAGCAACAGCTGGGCTGCCTTTATATGGTTAAGTCTTGCCTTACTAGTACAGTTAGAAAAATATATCTGCAACTCATGTACTTCCATCCCTTCTATATGCCTCCCCTGTAATCACCAACCACCAAAATTCTCTGAAAGCTAAACCTGAACAATGCTATACCAAAGCTGCAAAGTTTGCTGAAAACCGTCATTATAAACTACTGTTACCTATCACACAAGCAGCTTACCTGGCTTGAAATGTTAAACTATCTTGCATACTCTCAAATCCTCATAATCCACAAACTCATATTCAACCCAGAAAACTGTCCAGCAATAAATAATATCATCCAACTCTAGTTTCTAAATAGAGACCCATATTCAAGAAATCAGCTGCTGCTAACAATAACTAAATCCCATAATTCAAAGGTGACTCACTGTATTCAAATCTTACCTCACAAATGTGGAATTCCATTCTACCTAGCTTAAAAATAATTAAGAATTTAAAGTCTTTTAAAGCACAACTTAACCAGCATTTCACAAAGACCTGATTCTGCTCCTATTCTAACTTGGCTAAATAAAACAACAATCAAACACATATCCCTACCTAACTATCTAATTAGATACACCCTTTTCCAACCTGGTGATTTAGCTTCTTCAACCCAATTTCATCTACTTTTCCCACTGTTTGTCATCCAAACAATTCATCTCCTCTGCCTACCACCTTACAATTGCCTTCTTTCACTCACCATTATAACTCTCTCCTTTCCCACAGCTTCTCAGCAGCTCTCCTACTTTTGTGTAGGTTGTACTTCATATTTCAGGCTGATCCTGCTCTTCCACCAAATCAGTAGTGAGACCTATATAGCTTTACTCTATCCTCTCTAGCTGTTAACTGTCTCAAGCTCTTATATTATACCTGCACTACATTCACTCTCTTTTAAATACTTGCTATACCTGGCTGGCTATCTAACCTACTCTCTATCAATATAATGCTCCCTTCTACTAAGTGAAGTTAATAATATTAACAATAATCATAGACATCTCAGCTACATTCACAAGGTACACCATTATAATACGATACAATAATCATAGCAGTTCCAAACCTAAAAGGAATGTTTTTTTCTTCTTAGTTATTGTTGTAATGAACACAAATTACTGTATGTTATAGTCTTAAGGTAACTGAATTTCTCTCTTCCTCTCATGCTTTTGTACTTTTTCTGGTATATCTTGTTTTTCTTATAGAAATACTTACCTTCTGTCATTCTAGTACTTATTTCTGGTACATTTCTTTTTCTCTCTAAAGTAGTCATTACAGTAACTATTTCTTATACATGTAATAAAGTTCTTTATCACAGCATAACTATTTCTTATACATGTAATACAGTTCTTTGTTATTACGTCATGTTAAAAATGTATGGTTATATACTATTTATTCTGATTTTTGTTGTGTATAGTAATGCTGTATTTTGGGGCTCATATTTTCTGGTTCCTACTTTGTCTAACCTGGCACTTTGTATATTGTTATTTGGAGCTTTTCTTACAAGGCCTCCTCTGAAAAAGGCCTCTGCCCAGTTGAGCTATCTGGGTAAACAAATGCAAAATAAAAAAAGTGAAAAGAAAAAACAATATCTATCTATATATATATATATATATATATATATGGGTCTACTTTAAAACACTGACATGCAAAACACCAACGGGAACAATGAGACTGGAAGATCGACAACTGAGATGGCAGCTGAGAACACCGACATGTTAAGGTAAGTGTGCGACAGTGACAGACTTTAGGGCTAGGGGCGGGTTAAGTGAGTTAGGGTTAGGGCACTGGTTAGGTGAGTGTGTGATAGTGACGGACCTTAGGGTTAGGGTTTGGGTTAAGGTTAGTACATAGGTAGTTGTGTATGTAAGGTTTAGTGTAGGTTTGTAAGTTTTTTGTTGGGCTTGTGTTGTGTGTGTGTTTTTCGGAAAAGGTATTTGTTTTGTTGATTGTCAGGATTGTGGTTTGTCGGGCATATGAAGTTTCGTGCTTTTAAACTGTCAGTCATCTCAGTTGTCGATCTTCCGGTCTTGGTGTTCTCGTCGTCGGTGTTTTGCATGTCAGTGTTTTAAAGTAGACCCATATGTATATATATATATATATATATATATATATATATATATATATATATATATATATATAGGGAAACACTAGAGAATCTCGATGTGCTGAAATGCCGAATTTCAGTATGTTGAGACGGAATACATGAAAGTGCAGTTATGCAAAACTGCTGTATGTCAACTATGGAAATGCTGAATCTGCTATCGTGGTGTTGCGTTTGTGACGTGCGGTGTGGTTTGTGGATTTATATGGGGTTTTAGGTAAGTGGTCTTTCTGTTTAAGGGTATTGGATAGGGATGTTAGTGTGTGGTGGTGTTTTTTGTGTGTTTGTGTGTTTAGTGCAAACTCAGAGTTAGTATATGTAAGTAGGGGGGTGCGGGGGGGGCTTGAACCATGCTTATAGGTAGGGTAAGTGTGTGTGTGTGTGTGTGTGTGTGTGTGTGTGTGTGTGTGTGTGTGTGTGTGTGTGTGTGTGTGTGTGTGTGTGTTATGTTGTGTTTTTGTGTGTTGTTTTGTTTGTTTTAGTGTGGTTAGGTTGGTGTGTGTGTGTGTGTGTGTGTGTGTGTGTGTGTGTGTGTGTGTGTGTGTGTGTGTGTGTGTGTGTGTATGTATGGTCGAAATTGTGATATTTACGGTTTTGTGTGTTCGGGTATGTGGGTGTTCAACTATTCAGTCTCAGTCTCAAAATACTGAAATTCGATATTTCAGTATTTCGAGATTGTATAGTGAATCCAGATATAGATATATATATATATATATATATATGTGTGTGTGTGTGTGTGTGTATAAATATATATATATATATATATATATATATATATATATATATATAGATATATATATATACACACACACACATGCATCCCCACAACTGGGCTAGCCACCTGGCAGTGTAAACCTAGATGATTGTCATTGTTAAAGTAACAGCCAGACCCCAAGTGGAAAATAGGGAAAAAAGGATGTGGATGAATGGATGCATGGATGGATGACAATAATCTATAGCCAATGTTCACACGGCTGGATGGCAAGCTCTTTTGCAATTATTCTTCCATACCACACATACACATGCACACTCACACCTACCATCAATTTAGGGAGTCCAATCAAGCTACTGTATGTCTTTGAAGTGTGGGAGCTAACTGGTTCACCTTGTGAAAACCCATGTGAACAGAGAAAGAACATGCAGACTGCACAAAGAAAGCACCCCAGGTGAGAATCATACCCGAAAACCTTTGCTGGAAGGTGGCAGCTCTACCTGCTGTGACACTATGCCAGCATACATAAATACAGATTTACTGCCAAAATTTGGAAAAATCAAAATAATTTTCCACATTTTGATTGAATTCATTTCCCAGATTTGATAATACAGAATTACCAAAATGTTGAAAATCATAACCATAGAATCAACATTCAAACATCAGAAGTTCCAGTGTTGAAAGTCCATGTTACTGGTAACGCTTTTGCTGTGGGGCAAGCCGCCTGCAACCCCCAAACCCCCTGCATATTATATATTCCAACTCCAACATCATACCACAGTGAGGAAAAGGGTACATTTTCCAATCCCCACTGTATTGTGATCTGTTATCAGAATGTCAAATGCGCATTAGTGAATGTACACTACCATTTGCTAATGTGCATTTGAACATTTTCAGAACAGCATTACCGAAACTGGAAAAGATCCATTCAACCTTTACAGTTTTGTGATAGTGCCATTCCACATTTTGATAGTGTAGATCAATATGTATGTACACCTTTAAGAAGCTTTCTAGGGGCTTGCACTAGTGTATAAATACTGAGCATGTGTGACACTGACTGCCATTTTGTATTTAGCTGTTGAGATGTAAGCATGCCTGTCTGTGTATTCTGTCAGTTAATCAGTTTGTTTATATTTTGTACTGCTGCTATCCATCCTGATGTGTTTCTATGTAATAAAGCATATAAACAAACTACCCTGCGTGTTCATCTTCAATAGTAAACCAAGACAAGTGACATGGTGTCAGAATGGGATCCAAAAATCCAAATTCAGGACCGAGAGACACTCGGTTAATGGTGGAGAAATATAGAGGAATGGAACATCCCTACTGCATGTATAACTCACAAAAACAGGTCAGAAACATATTTCAGGTATCAAAGCTTGCATAAATGATTTTTTATACACAAAATATAAAATGAAGCACTCAGAATGCTCTAAACAAATTTCTAAGTAAACAAAATGTCTGAAACTGCGACATATTGGAAAAATATTCAAATAACTATGGAAAATGTTTGAAATAAAGTACAAATCACAAAGAATTAATAAAATAAGAAAAACAACTGCATTTTTTCACTATGGGCTCCTTTTTCCCATTAACTAAAGCTATTCAAGATATCTGAAGTGTATGCAGTGTTCATACGTTTGTGCAGAATTACAATACACAAAATACAGCCATTTCAAAGTATATTTCGTAATATACAGTATTTCAAAGTTTACTGTACATTTGAATGTTCTTACAAGTACTGGTTATGAGTCCATGTTTGTATATAATTACTAGGGCCATTTTTTCAGTGTGTTTGGGCATACTTTGTTGGCATAGCTGAAGGATTTACTAGACTAGTTCCACTTGTATTTGATAATATTGCAGAGAATTCGAGAATGTTTGAGCAACAGTACAATATTTTCATACAAGTTACATTTTCTGATAATGATAACTGTGCAAAGGCATTTATTCTGCTTAATTTGGCTGGTTCAGAAGCCAAAGAAAGAAAGCATTCATTTGCATATGCACCTGCTGTGTTTGCAAAGGAGGGGGGAAAACCATCACATAGTGGTAGCGGCTGAGTCAAGGAAAGACCTCAAGTGCTTAAAATGTAAATTTAGAGAAATGTGTAACCCCCAAACAAATATTACAATGGAAATGCACTTATCTTACACAAGAGATTGAAAGCCTGGTAAAATTTTAGCAGCATATATAACTGACTTGAGAAATAATGCCAAAACATGCAGCTTTGGTGATTTAAGGGATGAGATGATAAAATAAAGACTTATGTGTGGTATTAAAGATGATGATGTGAGAAAGATTTTGCTTCTTGACAGTGACTGGAAAAGCCGAAAGACACAACAACAACAACAACAACAACAACAGTGATTTAACTTTGAATAAGGTCATTGAGATTGGTCAGATATTTGAGGTTACAGAAAAGCACACAAATATGCTTACAAATGAAAAATTCATGCTTCCAGTATCTTCTAAAATTTATGGTGATAGTATGCAGCAAGTGGTTAAAAGAAACAGGGCCAAGCACATGGCAGCAACTGTAAGCCCTGCAACAGTCACTGGGAAACCCCATAGCTTTCTAGCAAATTCCAGAGTGTGCACAGTCTCAGTGAAGCACAAGGGTGAGTCAACAAACAAGCATAAGAGTGAGGTTACATGCTCACCTTGCCTCATAGTCAACTGTCGTAATTGTGGTGGAAATAATGTGTCTAAAAGAGAAAAGTAGTTAGCTTTTGTCAGCAATGCCACAGATGTAAAAACTAGAATCATTTCCAAAGATTTTGTAAATCCAAAGAGGCACATTCTTTTATTAAAAGAAAACATTCAAAGAGACAAGTTGCTCAGTTGGAAAGCTGTCACCCTACTTTTTATGTTGATGGTGTGTCTTTGCTTAATAAAACAGTCAGTGCAGTAGAATTATGGGCAAAGAATGAAGTATTTTGTACTGTTCGGATAAATGGAAGACTCATGCAGCTCAAAGCTGATGCAGGTTCAAAGTGCAATGTTATGTCAGTAGAAACATTTGCTAGATTATGTGCTGGTGAGAAGCTTGACTGGCAAAGTGTGTGAAGCTTGTTGCTTATGGTGGTGACGAAATTCAGATGGAAGGCTCAGTAGTGTTTTCATGTTGCTGTGCTGGAAGCAGGTATGACTTGCAATTTTATGTGGTCAAAAGGCATGTACAGTCATTATTAGGCCTCAGAGATAGTTTGAAAATGGGACTGCTTTCATTTAATAAAGAAGTCCACCATGTTAGCTTAAAAGATCACTGTTCTAATTTTTCCCAGTCTATTTTCTCTACCAATGCTGATCTTTTTGAAGACAAACTAGGCAAATTCCCAGTTGTGTACTCCATGAGGTTAGACCCTGAAGTCAGTCCAGTTGTCGGGCCAGCCTGGAAAGTTCCAGTAGCTGTGCAGAACAGAGTCAAAGCCGAGCTAGACAAAATGGTGTAGCAAGGCGTGATTTGTCTACTTGATGAACCAACTGAATGGGTATCCTCCATGGTTGTGGCTCCTAAGAAAGGCTCAGATAACATTGAAATATGTATCGATCCATGAGACTTGAACAAAGCACTGAAAAGACCTCATCATCCAATGCATACAGTCAAAGAAGTCACTGCTCTTATACCAAATGCCATTGTTTCTTCTGTCTTAGATGCAAAGAGTTCACTTTGGCAAAATTTGCTTAAAATAAAATCTTCATTGCTAACCACTTTCAGTACTCCTTTTGGCAGGTACAGATTTTTGAGAATGCCATTTGGGATAAATTTTGCCAGTGAAGTCTTCCAGCGTGCAATGGAACAAAATGTTCCTGGGTATCCATGTGCTATGATAGTAGATTATATTCTATTAGGATGTAATGGTGAAGCCGAAAATGACAGAAACCTCAAGAAAGTTCTGGAAAGAGCACGTGAAGCAAACCTTAAGCTGAATCCTCAGAAGTACAAATTCAGGCTATGAGAGGTTACTTATGTTGGTCATTTGTTTACTAGTTCAGGCTTATGACCAGATCCTTAAAAGCAAACTGCTATTCCTGAGATGCCAGCTCCAGACAATGCTCAAGCCCTACAACGTTTTCTTGGCGTTGTTAACTATCTAGGCAAGTTCATTCCAGACTTGAGCCAACTTTCAGCACCGCTCAGAGAGCTGACACACAAAAAGGTATCTTGGTCATGGTCAGAGCAACATCAGAGAGCATTTGATGTCCTGAAACAGAAAACTGCCAATCCACCAACACGCAGATGTTATGATGTTCACAAACCAGTTACTCTTTCTTGTGATGCTTCGAAGTTTGGTCTTAGTGTATTCATTCTTCAAGAATGTATGGTGGTGGTGTTTTTTGCCTGGATAGTGAAGTCATTTTTGTTGAGGAGGGTAGTTTTTTTAGGGGTGAATATTAGGAGTTTTCTTTTATTGGGATTTTATTTGGGTTTAGAGTGAGGTGGTTGCTGGGCATCCAAGACTCTGTGGATGTGAAGGCATCTTGGGTAAGTTTTTGAAGTTTTGATAAGGACTTGGCAGTGCAGATTATGGTAGAATCATGTGCGTATTGGATGATGGTACTTTGAGTAAGAGTAGTGTAAATATGGTAAATACCAAGGGGCCAAGAATGGATCCCTGGTGAATGCCTGTGGTTGTGTTAAGAAATGATGAGAAGGAATGTTGCCACTTGGTAGACTGCTGCCTGTTTGAGAGACAGCTAGAAAACCAAGTTAATGTAGGGAGTGAAATGCCTAAGTTAGAGAGTTTGGTGAGAAGAAGTGAGTGAGAAATAGTATCAAAGGCTTTAGAGAGATCGAGGAAGAGTGCAAGAGACAATGTTGCCAGTGTCACGGGCCTGGTTTACTGTGTCCATGAAGGAAATGAGAGTTGTGGTAGTAGTGTGTTCAGGCCTGAAACCATGCTGGGTGAGAGAGAGCATTTGGTTTTGAACTAGGTACTTTAGAAGCTGAGTATGGATACATTTTTCTAAAATTTTAGAGATGGGAGAGAGAATCACAATGGGCAGAAGGTAGAGATGCCGCAGTTTTTACCACCTTTGTGTAGAGGAAGAACGTATACCTTCTTCCAGATTTCTGGTACCTGAGACTCCTCAATTGATCTATTAAGAAGTATGCTAATGGGGTAGGCAATGGAGCTTGCAGATATCTCTATGAATTCAGCAGATAGGTTGTCAGGTGCATTAGTACAAGGTTTGAGCTTATATAGGAGTTTTTGTTTATTGTGGAGGTTGGTATGGGTGAGAGGGAGAAACTAGGTTGAAAGGTATTTGAAGAGTATGACAGTGTTCATAGGTTCATAGGTTGGTACTAGGCTATCGGCCCTAGGGTCTATGCAAGCCTAGCCATAACAATTCCCTGGATATTTCTTCCCACAGTATTTACTTCTCTGGTCCCCTGTCTAGCAGAGCGACTGACATGATCCCCGGGGTGAATTTCCTATCTCCCATCCAATCATCAAGGTTCCTTTTGAAGAGGGCCAATGAGGTGCTCTACTTGACATGTATGGGCAGTCTATTCCACAGTATGGGGAGTCTCTGGGTCAGGAACCTATCCCTCCAGCATGTTTTGTTCATTGTGATGACAAGATTTAGATCCCTGGAGCGTGTGGCTCTGAGGGGTTGGGATTTCTTTAAGTAGAGCATGTCCAACAGCTCAGGGTTTGATATGGCCTTGTATGTTAAGGAGAGATCGCCTCTGAGTAGACGATATGTCACAGAGTATAGCTGGAGTTTTTTTAGATGGTCAGCATATGGCATCTGCTTTAGGCCTGTGATTCTTTTAGTGAGGTATTTCTGTGGCCTTTCCAGCTGTTGCAGATGTCTTGTGCAGTACAAACCAAACGGGGCATTATACTTTATAATGGGTCTAATGAGGGATGAGTACAGTGGGACAATGACCTCCTTTTTACTGGATGAAAAGCCCTTAGTGATGAGGTGTGCCACATAGAAGGAATTCCTGACTGTTGTGGTGATGTGGTTATCGAAAGTGAGACCACTGTCCACCTGTGTCCCTAAGTCTCTCATCACACTTTTGATGTTTAGTGTCCTGCCACCTATGTGGTAATTCATGGGTATACATTTTTTTCAAAGGGGATAACTATACATTTCTTGGCATTAGGCTTGAGCCCATGGCTCTGGCACCAGGCATCTGTTTCTGTAAGGTCCTTTTGTAGAATATCCACATCATTTGGGGATTCAATAATGGCTCCCAGTTTGCAGTCACCTGTGAACTTTGTTAGCCAGAGTCCCTTAGTGTTGACCTGTACTTCAGAGAAGTAGATGCCAAACAAGTGTGGTCCCAGGACTGAACCCTGAGGTACTCCACTTGTCACTTGTCTGGAGCTGGATATGGAGTCAGCTACTTTTACAGTCTGGGTTCTGTCAGTAAGCCAGTTGGCAACCCATTGAGTGACGTAGGGATTTATGCCCAGCTTAGTAAGTTTATCTATGATTCCAGAGTGGGGGATTGTGTCAAAGGCCTTGGCAAGGTCCAGATAGTCTGTGTGGACTGCCTTACCCTCATCCACAGCTCTGGAGACTGATTCAAAGAAGTCAATCAGATTCAGGAGACAAGATTGGCCCTTCACAAACCCAAACTGGGTGGGGTCCAGTGTTTGAAGGTTTCCAATGTCTTTGTTTATAAGTTCCATGTTATGCGTTCCATACCCTTGCAGATCAGGCTTGTCAGACTGATGGGACGGTAGTTCCCGGGATCCAAGGTGGATCCTCCCTTGTGGAGTGGGATAACTGTAGCTGTGCACCACTCAGGGGGCACGAAGCCTGAGGTGAGGCTATGATTAAACATGACACTTAGGTGAGGTGCCAGTTCACTTTGTAGTTCATGTAGTACACAGCCTGTGATGTCATCTGGTCCCATGGATGCTGTATTCTTAGCTTTGGAGAGTGTGGTTCCTACCTGTGTGGCCATGATTACCGGAATTTGGCAATCTTTTGGTACTGAGATGGGCCCTTTAGGGGGTGAGGGGGGGTGAAGTTGGCACTAAATCGATCTGCCAGGATATTGGCAATATCCTTGGGATCAGTATATTTAATGCCATTCTGTTGTAGCTCAGAGCAGATCTGAGCATTGCCATTTAGATTCTTGACATAACTATAGAATGCCTTGTGGTTGTCTTTGGAATCTTTGGCAATTTTATTTTCGTAACTAGCTTTTGAGGATTTTATGAGGGATCTCAGTCTCTTACTGAGGCTGGTGAGGGCGATTTTTGCATCCTGACTGTCTAGCACAATCTTGACCGGAGAGAGCTTTGCTTCCAGTTTGGCTATGTAAGTGCATCTCTCGCAGGTTGTACTGTTGGATGGTAGGAGGAGAGGATTGTCTGTGTACATGAGGCAGTTGCTGCATTGCCCCAGTATGCCCAGATTCACCAGGTGGACAGGAGAAATCACCGGAAGCTGACCCTTGGACATGCCTGTTTAGGTGCTTTTTTTGTAAAGTTTAAGAGTTTTCTCTTACCTTTGCAAGGTACTTTGCAATTATAGGTTGTTTAGTGCCTATGATTAATTTCTCCTTATTGACAAGGAGAGCTGAGTGCTTGAATCAGTTTCGGGCTTCCTAGTGCTTTCCAGCAGGTTCTAGAGCAAGTGCTAGTCACAGGGGTTCAGATTTTAGTGCTACTACTGAGAAACCAGCTAGTTCTAAGGGAAAATTTGAAGAGCAGACTTTCTGGCACCTGGAATAGTTTAACTGTAGCCTCACAGTGCTGCACGATGCGAAAAATGTGAAAACACAACAGTTTTTAAGCCGGAAAGTTGAAAGGGATAGAAATCAGCCCAAAAAGGCTAATAAAATTACAATTTCAGAGCTGGAAACCACACCTCTAGCGTTAGATAGGCAGTAAAATGCTCACCAGTCCCACTGGTAAGCAGTAGGACTTCCCTCTACCACAGCAAGGTCTGGATAGCTCTGAACACAGAAAATAAAGTCCTGAGACAAGCAAAGCCTGGGATATGGACTGGCTAGGAAAGGTGGGAAACGAGCAAACAAGATAGTATTTTTTTTGTTGAAACAGGCTAAACAATGCAATAATACAGTAAATAAACACAGAAAAGGCTAACACACTTGTGTGTGTAGTCCTAAACAGTAAATGCAATTAAAACTCTACAAAATTAGCAAATTAAATCTTTTTAAATGAAGCAAGGCAAGTGCACAACTGAAAAATGATTTAAGAGGCAGTAATACAGCAGAATAAGTAGTTAGTCTACATATACAGAGAAGTCTATATATACAGAAAAGCAGCTAAAACACAAAAAATAATTCAGATGCAGTGCAACCTAGAGCACTTGAGTTGTAGCAATATTAAGGCAATAACAGTTATAATAAATGCTCTGAAATATACTCTATATTTCCAAAATGTTTGAGAAGCACAGTCAGAACACAAGGAGATTCAGGCATTTTTTTTTTTTTTGAAAGGGAAAAAGGAGAAACAGAAGGCCTTATCAAATGTTCTCTCTGTATTAGGTGGAATGAGCTAATGACACTAGACTGGGAGGAGTGTCCCAGATCAGATTTACAGTAAGGGCGGGCAACTGCAAAGCCACCAACAAGACACCAACAGGGAGGTAGGGTGGGGACAATACTAAAGCTATTAGCCTACAGACAGTAAGCACTACAGAAAGCCACAAAATGAAAGTTTTTAAACAGATAAAGGAGCAATGAGACTCTGTAGAATGCTTTTAACTGCAAACAAATCAGTTACCCATGCAGATTAGTTAATAGCAATAAAATACACTAAAAAACTATGCAGCAGGCAATAAAAAGTGCTATATATAAATTGCTAGAAACAGTGTTGGATCTGTTGTGCTGGGGTCAGTTTGTGGGAGGGTAGAAATGAGCTTGTCCATGATGTCAATAAAATATGAGTTAAAGAGTGATGCAGTCTCAGTGGGAGTGTTGTCTGGGTTGAGAGAGGGATTATTCCTTGAACCTGGGTAGAGTAGGGAATTGATTGCACTCCAAAATTTTTTGGATTTTGTTTATGTTGGTTTTGAAGAGGTTGATAATATTCTTTTTTGACTCTGATTACTAAGAATTTAGCTTGGTTCTGTAGCTGTTTATATAGAGTGAGGTTGGTGGGATTTTTATATTTTAGCCATGATTTCCATGCATTATCCCTTGAGGTCATAATTTGCTTTGTGGATTTGGTAAGCCAGATGCCATGGTTACTTTTAACTTTCTTTTCACGGAGTGAGGCTATGCTGTTTAAGATTCTAAGGAAAGTTAAGTTGAAGAATTCTGCAGCTTTGTCTAGGAGAAGAGTATTTAAAACTTCCCAGTTAATACTTTTAGGATTGCATTGAAAGTGGTAGGGCAGAAATGGCATAGATCCCGTGATAGTTTATACCAATGGTTACTTAGTGATGGTGTGATTTTCTGAATTATATAGGCAGGTAAGTGATCGCTAATATTATTTCATAGGGTGCCTGAGGAGGAGATTTTATGAGGATCATAAACCAAGATCCAGTCCAGGACTGAGCCTTTGATGTTATTATTGCAGGGTTAGGTTATATTTGCGATGAGTTATGAGTAGTTATACAGGTTAATGTTGGTAGTGGGGTCCTGGTTGGAGATATCGAGCCAGTTTATATTGACATCCCCTAGGATATTTGTTTCATTACTGCTGTTACTGAATGTCCAGGATAGAATATCTTCTAAGACAGGAATATTATTGCCTGAAGGCATGTATAAGGCTATAGTGCAGAGGCTCTTATAGTTGTTTAGTTTTATAAAGGCTACTGATAGTTCAGCTGAGGAGAATTGTGGGACTGTTTTGTTGAATGGCACTACAGTGAAGTTATTTGAGTACAGCAAGGCAATGCCTACACCATTTTATATAATCTATCTGATTTAAGGCAGGCATAGCCAGAGGGAAGGAATTATACGTCTTTGATGTTAGGTTTGAGCCACATCTCTGTGATAGCAGTGAAGTCAGGGTTGTTTTGAAGTAACCAGGCATGTAGCAGTGGGATTTTATTTCTTAAGCTTTGAATATTTAGAGTTGTGAGGTTCTGGGTTTTTATGGAGTTAGAGAAATTGTATGTGCTGGGGAAAGGACCAGGGTTTGGATGTATATCACCGCATTGAGTTAAGTTGGGGCAAATTGAGAGAGGTAGGGGTTGTTGATTCCTTCTGTTTTTGAAGTAGAAGTCTAAAGTGACATTTGTGTTGTTGATGTTGTGGAGGGAGAGGATTCTTAATTTGGTTTGTAAGATCAAATTTGTAGCATATAGGCAGGTAGGGTTTGAGTATGAAATTGAATGGCTGTATGTGAGCAGGGTTTAAGGGTAAAAATATCACATAAACAAATCATTTGGTAAAAACTATAATAAACATCCAGCTAAGCTAGAGTCTACACTGTGTACTAATGTAAACCTCCTATAGTGGAGGCCCATTGGATATATTGAAATGAACCCTTAAGCCCATAGCAGTGTTTCATTTTCATGGTCCTCTGAATGACCTTAATTTTTTACTTTTAAATTGTTTTTAAGAATTTATGGTACACATATGGATAGATAAAAAGATGAGCACGCACATACACAAACACACACACACACACACACACACACACACACACACACACACACACACACACATATACACACATGCGCTCTTGCGCGCGCACACACACACACACACACACACACACACACACACACACACACACACACACACACACACACGCACACACGCACACATGCACACACATGCACACACACATATCGCTCTAAAGTGTCCCCAGGGTTTAATAAAAAAATCTGTGTAGGCACCATGTAGAGTCTACATGGAATGTATGCATGTACACAGCCATGGTTTCCCCTTGGCAGGGCACAATACATATTAATGATAGCGTGCTGCCAAAGGAGAGCATAGGAAAATGGTTATTGAATCTGTGTAGGAAGAAATGTAGAGGCGACTCATGGTTGTGGATGCCTGGTCAGATGTTATTTACAGGGTGAGGCTCCCTGTAACACTCCCCACTACTGTTGAAATGCTGTGAATTGTTTTAAATGTATAATATTTTATTTTTATGAATATTTTTCCTCTTTGTATGTTTGTGCAGTGCAGCGAGGAGTGCAGCAATGCCAAGCTGCACTTACATATACACAGCTGACACCTACTACATATCTAAAAATAGAAATTGGATGTAATTACTTATCATGATTAAATTGTTTTATTTATTCTTTTTTTATTAATTTTTTGTTTTATGTTTTTGTTTCAGTTTGATTAGTGTGGTGTGAACCACAGCAGTGCCATGTGGTGCTCATACATACATAGCCGACACCTGCAGACATCTAAAAACAGAAACCGGATGTAATTAATTATGTATGTCTAGGTTTGTTTAAGCCTGTTTGTGCAGCGCAGCGCTCAACAATTCTCACAAGTAGCCTAGTAGTGTATGTGAGGGTATGCTAGTTATTATGCTATTCAAGTAGTTAAATGGATAGAGTTATAACCTGATGCGTAGTAGGTCCTGGGTTCGAGTCCATAGCAGTCATAGCATGTCTGTAATTTAATTTACTGTTTGTTTAATGTAATAAAAATTTGTAAAATATGGCAGTGCTGTACAGTGCAAAGCAATGCTTAAATATGGTAATGGCTACTATAGTTTGTACAGTGCTAAGCTTCACAAAAACCTTGGTTGTGCAAGTTTTTGCACTGCAAAGCAAAGTGGCACTTTTTTTAATGTAGATCCATGATGTGTAAGGGCAGGAAAACAGCCTATATTAAGAGGAATAGATGGGAATTCTGCACCATTCCTTGGAGTCTAATCAACTGTGCATATGGCATGAGGTCCTGATGAAGGTGCATGCTTTTGGGTGCAGAGATGGGGTGTTCAGGAGTCCAGGGTCTTTGTTGGGCTCCTGGTAAAAAATCATCAACTCAGGCTGCTGCAGGGCAGTTTCCAAGGTTCATAGTGTAAGGCAGAGGCCTGGGACCATTTGGCCAGGGAACTCAGCAGTGTTGCTGGCATCCCCCGCACAGATGAGCAGTGTCGCCACCATTATGATGACCTGAACAGGAGAAAGAGGGGGACCTTGGACACGTGGGTCCAAGAAACCAGAGCCAGGAATGTCCCACAAATATGGAAGTATGTCATTCACTGTTTTTCAGTATACAAGCTGAATGTCTGCAAAACTGGTGTGCATAATGGTATGCTTCTCTCCCAACAGCTGCAGCTGAGAGGGCTTGCAATGTTGAGTCCTATGCCGGGCACGTGGGCCAGGCTTTGCCATGAGTGTGGTATGTACAGATTTATTATGCCAACTGTAGTGCAATAAGCAAGAGAGAGTAAAGTATTTACTGCAATAAAGTATATACAATAAAAACTGTAGTGCAATAAATGGGCAAGTAGAACTGCAGTGCAATAAATGTGCAATTAGAGGTGTAGTGCAATAAATGAACAATAACAACTGTATTGCAATAAACAATAAACAATAGCAATAACAGTAAGCAAAATGGTGTACAGCAGGATTGTGTTGTCATAACCATTGCGGTAGAGCTGTATACATTGCTTGTTTATGGTAAGGTTGCTGCAGTCAAGTGTAACACTGTAACAGCTGTAGAATGCAAAACTAATGGCCTGCAAACTGTATTGTTTAACTCATAGTATATTCCAAGGCTGTCTCCAGGCCAATGTCAGTCACATAATGCTCTCTGTTCCTCCTACTTCAGGTAATAAAGGTATATGGTTGAGGTAGCCCACTCTATGGGCAGATATTGTGTGCACTTCACAGACATTTATCAACAATACCAATGAAGTGTTGACCAGCATTGTTGATTCCTAAATAAGTCTGATGTAATATATGCAGTACTGTTGTATTCCATGCATATGTGTTCTGCTGTCACTGCACTCAATTATAACACTGTAATAGTTCTATAATGCAAAATGAATGTCCTGTAACATATGTTGTTCAACTCATACTATGGTACAAGGTTGTCTACAGGCCATTATCAGTCACATAATGCTCTCATTTTCTACCACCCCAGGAACAAAAGGTATATGAGTGAGGTAGCTCATGTTATGAGCAGATACTGTGTTTAGATTTCAGAGACACTTATCAGCAATACCAATAAAGTGTTAATCAGCATTGTTGATTCCTAAATACATCTGTGTAATGATTTCCAGTACAGCTGCATTCCTTGCATGTCTGTACTAAGTTGTTGCAGTCAATTATTACAGTATTTGCAGATGCCCCTGCAGTCACAGCTATTGGGTTCGATTCCCATGCCTGCCAACTAAGGTATGACGGCTGTCTAGTTTATGTACTGTACACAAACATGCATCTCAAATGTCACGATTTCTGGTTATTGTTGTTGTGTCTTTTGACTTTTCCCGGTTAGGGGTCGCCACAGCGGAACTCCGGTCCGCTAATGATTGGCAGTAGAGTGTCATGATTTTTGGTAATGTAACTAAAACTGCCTAATCCATCTGTCAAATGATTACCTGGAATGCAATATATTACCAAATCTGCTTACAGACCACCTTGGTAGTTATGTAAGTCCACATTATGTGAAACTGTTCTGTGTAGTTGTGTACCTGCATTTATTATTGCTTAGCTCATACTGACCCATGCTAACAGCTTAAGAGGTATGTATGTGCTACATCAGCTATAGGAGAATTGTAATCACTGTATTCAAAACTGGCACTGCACACCTGCAGACTATTTATTATCAGTGTTTTCAGTGAAATAATCTGCAATGTCAGTAATGGAATGTTTTCCTCTCTCTTCCCACCCCTTATCTTCATTTATTTATTATTGTTATTTATTATGATGATGTAATATTAACATATTTTGATTAACTATATTTTGGAAAAATGTGGTTTGTTATTGTTATGTTTTATTATGATTTCATATTAATATATTTTGTTTAACTATATTTTGGAAAAATGTAGTTTACTATTGTTATGTCTGATTATGATTCAATATTAACATATTTGTTAAACTGTTTTGTTGGCCTCATGCTTTAGTTCTTACTGACATGCTGCTAACATACTGACTGTTATGTTATTTACTGCTGTGTTACACATAATATACATTAATTTGTATTTGTATTAACTAATTTTATGCTCCATTCTGTTAATACTAACAATGGTTTGATTATTACTAGCCTTAACTTATTGATATACCTCATTTACCACAGCATGTCAAGGTAGGCTGGTTCTGGCTGATCTGCTTACCTTGCCTCAACTGGCCATGACACTGGGTCACAGCATGTCTGGGACCCAGACCACTGGTGTCTCCTCTGCTGCCCCTGCACTACCTGTGGCATCAGGTAGTACCACCCCACGGGATGGGGATGGGCCCCCCTGTGGGAGCGTTGGTGGAGAGGGAGTTGTCACCCGGGCTGAACAGCAGGTCTTAGTGCACAGGATAGTATATGGTGGGTTTGACCACTGCCTGCACCAAATTGAAGGTATGCTGGCCAACCTGGTGGGGCAGCCTCGCCTCGGTGCCCAGCTTCCAGCACTACCACCCCTGGGGCAGTGAAGGAGCAGTGGTGACAGTCCTATGGGTGGGGATGTGAGTCATGCTGTTGCCTTGTTTAGGCACATGAGACTTAGATTCCACAACACTCTCACTATCCAAAGTGTTCACCCCCCATATGTCTCACACTGCCCCTGTGTGCTGCCTTGTGTGTCTGCAAATGCATCCTCATCTATATAACTTACATCCCCTACATGTACCTATGTCCCTTCCCCAGCATTCCACTCTCACCTTACAAAAAAAAAAAAAAAAAAATGGCACCTGTTCCAAAAAAAAATATATATATATTGCGCCATACATAGCTCTCCCTTTTGCACACATGTCCACTGGACATATGTAATTTGGTCCAATTGGCTTGACAATTTAGTTATGTTGTCTTCACCCTTCTCTCGGGGGGTTGAGACTTCAAAGTCACGTACAAATTCTGTCAAAGTGCACAGTTGTTGCTGTACAAGAAATGGATAGCTATGGTTCTTTCCTACACCCTTCTTTCACATCCCTACCTGCCTTTCCCTATGTTTTCCCCCCTGTTCACTACTTTTCTACCTCTCCATTTTTCTTTTCTTTATATTTTTTCAGCATGCTGCTGCACAATGTGCCACATGGTGATGCTTCACTACGCTCAGCTAAATAGAGCTATATTGACTATATGTGTTTTTAAACATGCAATACATACTTACAAAATAAACACCTGTCCCATGTTTCGGACTCAAGACCATTGCACCTGCAGACCACTGCACTAACCTGCCAGGCCACACAACTTTTAATTAAAACAGATGGTTTAAACAAAACATAGTAATTGCTAGTTATAGTCATTAAGCATGTTTTAGTGGAGGTGCACAACACCCCACACTGCGAAAACTTGATTAAAAAGTAATGGAAAAAATGGAAGTGTACCTTGGAGTCTGCTGCAATAGTACATCACTAGAAAGCCAAAGACATAATAATGGATGTAAGTGAGGCCTGTAATAGCAGGCAAATGTGCCCTTCATCAGCAACATGTAGAAAGACACCTGCTAAGGCATTAATGGCTAAATGCATGTTCAGTTGGTACCCTGGTGCAGACATACATCCATATAAAGCAATGCACATATTGATGGATGTAGAAAATGTATGTCATAGCCTGTATGTGTGCACATATATCTTGCAAATACACTTGCTGTAGCAGTGACTCAGTAGTTCAGTCTGTTAATCTCCTTGCAAACAGTACATTTTGCCACAGACAGTCCTGGGTTCAAATCCAGTGGTGTGTAGAAGTAAATTTACAGTATTGTGATGGCAGCAATTAATGACTGAGTCATGCAGTCTTTATGCACACAATGCATTTCAAATGACATATCTGCTTTTCACTAATGGAAGTCACTGGCCTGCGGGTAGGAATACACTTCACATATCCCTACAATAAAACTATATGTGCATAAAGTGTTACATCATGCATTACTATGCATTCACAGAGAATGTCAATGCAGGTACTGCAAATGTGAGCCACTAATATCAGAGTGCACCACACAATCCTTCCAAAGTCACTGTGCAGATTATCAGAGCTGCACAGCTAACAAACACATTGGAAGTCCCTGCTTGTAAAAAGGCCTGCCCTCATACATGCTGCAGATTACTACCAGACTGTAATACATGGCCTGGAAGTTGCCCAAATGATGGAGATATTTGTATATTTATACCCCATCTTACTCAAGGACACACCAGACATAATGCCTAGTACTCTGTTAGTGATACCGTTTCCTAACATATTTACCTTAAACACATGCCTTAATTGGACTGGAAAGGGTAGCCTCACTCTGACTCTGCCTCTACAAGACTGACACAGCTGCCACAGTTACTCCTACAGTTTGTTGTCCTCCAAAGTGTTCACACTCTCTGCCTATTACCTGCAGCACCAGCTGTAGCCTGTACCACATACATCTGTACGTAAAGGTTTCTGCTACAGACCTACCATCTGCAACAATGTAGTCTCATGACCCCAGTAATGTCCAGCACAACATATCAGAAAGGGGCCCTAATCTACATGAAGGCCTTATATATTGTACAGTTGTTGCATATCATTGGCTGATAATAGTGCAGATCAGCTGTGTTGGCTGAAATTTTTTTATTTATTTATTTCACATTTGTTAACTGAGAATCCAAACAGACCCATTTTCAGTGGAAACCCGATGGGAAAAGCCCCAGCAAACATAAGTAAAGATAAAGTGACAATATACAAATATTAAATAACAATCACAATACAAAATAATTGTAAAAAGAAAAGGTTATTAACTATTTTCATTGCATTGATAGTAAGCAACCCATTTTCAGTGGAGACCCAGGGGAAAGAGCCCCAACAAACGTAAGCAAAGATAAACACACAGGACAAAAACTATTAAAAATAACAATGTAAATACAAAATGAATTATAAAGAGAAAAATAAAAGAAAAAATTATGAACATTATGGGTTGTACTGATAGCAGTGGTCTAAAATTTACTACATATGAGAGTAAAAACAAAAATAATTGTTCAAAAGAAGGAGAATGCATAGAAATTGATAGAAAGTGGGGGGGAAAGATAAAGAGTGTGGAGAATGGGAGGGGGTAGAGAAAGGAGGTGGCTATAGTAGTAGAGCTGAGTGTTTAGGAAGTTAGTTTAAGCAGCAGTTAATAACAGAGAAAGACAGGAGATGCATCAGATTATGCAGTAGAACAGACTAAGACTACGTGTGGTCAAGGCAATGGCATAATTTCAAATTTAGTAGGTGGGATTTAAGCTCCTTTTTTAAAACAGGAAAATGGAAGGTTGGATCTAATATGGAGAGGAAGTTTGTTCCAATTTAGTGAGCCAGTGTTTGTAAAGTAGCTTGCCAATATTCCTTTTGGGTTTATAAACTGAGAGAAGATGCTTATCAGCACTTTGGAAAGACTTGGGGGGGGAGTAGAGAGTAACATGGGAGGTGAGAGCAGGGCAGGCAGAGGGGTTGCTGAGTATGGAAAAGGTAGTGTGGAGTTGCGATTGTAGGTGTGGAAATGCCAGCCACTGAAGATTGTTTAGTTAGAGGCAGTAATGTGAAGAGAGTGGCTGGTTTAGAATAAATCTGGCAGTTTTGTTGTATGTTTGTTCCAGTTTCTGCATTAAGGTAGTTTGGATATTGGTAAGGATAGGGGAAGCATATAGAAGACTAGGTAAGATAAATGCCTGCTCAAGAGTGCGTTTAGTGGCAGTAGTGAGGAATTTTTGTTCCTATAAAGTAGTCCACGTTTTTGGTGCTTTTTTGATGGCCTCTTGTATGTGCACTTCAAATTTTAGTCAGTTATCAATTATGACCCTCAAGGAGTTTGGTGTGTGAGGCAGGGAAGATAGTGGTGCCATCTAGGAAGGAAAGGGAAAATTGGATTTAAGGTGAGAGAGTGCCTGAGGTAGGAAGAGAAGGAGTTAAGTTTTCTTAGGGTTAAGGATTAGTTGATTGTTTCTGAGCCATTTTTCAACAGAGATAAAGGAATTCTGTGTTAGTGTGTGTAGTTGAAAGATAGTATTGGAGATAGATAAGAGAGCAGAGTTGTCTGCGTATTGTATTACAGATGAGAGACTGCAGGATGAATGTAGGTTGTTGGTAAAAATATTGAAAAGGAGTGTCCAGTTATGGAGCCTTGGGGTATTCCTGTTTGAACAGCAAGGAAGGGTGAGAAAGCCTGCTGCCATGTAACAGCCTGTTTTCTGCCATTAAGGTAGGATTGGAACCAGCCAAGAGTAGAAGGAGAGAGATTTAGGTCTGAGAGTTTGTTAAGAAGGATGGGATGAGACAGTGTCAAAGGCTTTAGAGAGATCAAGGAATGGACAGGATGTGAGGAGGTTGTTGTCCCTAGCTTCTGCAACCTTTTGAGTAAAGGATAGTAAAGCAGTCGAGGTACTATGTTTAGGGTGGAAACCTTGTTGTGAGGGGGTGAGGAGATTTTCGTGAATGAAATAGGACAGTAGTTGAGTATATATACATTTTTCAAGGATCTTAGAGAGCAGTGAGAGAATAACGATTATTACACAGTGAAGACACTAGCTTAGCTGGATGTTTATTATAGTTTTTACCAAATTATTTGTTTATGTGATATTTTTACCCTTAAACCCTGCTCACCTACAGCCATTCAATTTCCTACTCAAACCCTACCTGCCTATATGCTACAAATTTGATCGTACAAACCAAATTAAGAATCCTCTCCCTCCACAACATCAACACAAATGTCACTTTAAACTTCTACTTCAAAAACAGAAGGAATCAACAACCCATACCTCTTTCAATTTGCCCCAACTTAACTCAATGCAGTGATGTAATAATGAGTTCATATTTTAAACATATGGATGCCATCTATGGACTACAACCAATTAAACTATGACACTGAATTTGTTTAACTTCTATACAAAACGCAGTTTCAAAAATTACTATAAAATCGTATTTACAAATGTAGCTTTGCAGTGGCACTCAACAGTTTTCAGAAAGGTACCAACCATGACTACATTGAATTTCACATAGTTAAAAATTATAACTGTGCATTACAATTAGTTAAAATGGGAAGATGAATTGTTTTACATTAAAAAATGTAATTACAAATCATACAATTATCTTATTTAAGCTACTAAATATAAATTTCAGACAAAAAATAAAAATGTTCTTTTGTAAACACAATAAGGCCCTTGAGATGTTTATGATACAGAGCTCTCTGTTACTCCCAGGAATGCCACCTTTCGCATATATCTCACTAAACATGTCAAACAATTAGAAAGACCACAAAGATTCCTTACTAAAACAGTCATAGGCCTAGAATCTCTGTGTTACCAAGAGCATCTAGAAGCTTTATCCCTTTTTTTCAGTGTTTTATAGACTTTTTACAGGAGATCTCTGACTTGCTTGCTGTGACACTAAAGACCCAATTGTCCTAACTTCCTGAATCTCCACAAGTCCAGTATTGTCAACAATAGTAGAACCAGAGTTCTATGTCTTCAGTCACAGATAACTGAAACGATAGAGGGACAGTTTTATAATCCAGCACCTCCCAAACCTCTGGAATAATGTACCTTAAGCAGTACAACTCACTGTCTTCCTTTAAACATTATTTAGATAATTACACATAAATAGACAGAGAGGCAGATTTAGATATATTTGTTTACTTAATAAATGGACTGGTCCTGTCATTGCAATAGTTCACATGCTCATACCTACAATCAGACACTGTTGCAAAGTATCTAGGCACTCATGTTAATAATTCCTTATCTTTTGAACATCACATCCCCTTGCAGTGCAGAACTCTTCTATATGACTCTATTAAATTCCAAAGGCTTCTTCTTTAGGTCCAGAAAAAGTCTTGATTCACCATTAAACATGTCTTACCAGACTGATTATTGAATGTAGTCCCTTATTTGGCATGTATGTGTTGAAATATATTGTGCAACAACTTCTTGCTTAGTCACAATTTATGACAATGAAAAGAATTTGTTCTGATTTTCAGGGATACACTCTGGCATCTGATAATCTTAGTCAGAGGCTTCTCTCTAGAGGGTATACTAAGTTATTGATAAAGCTAGGCAATAGGCAAGAAGCTGACCATATGGATAGAATAGAATTGTTACAATATAATAACAATGAAAATTATGAATGAAAATGAATGAAAAACTTCTTAACTTCTCTTTCATTACAATCCATGGATCTAATGCATATTTGATCCGAGGGATACTGAATAAACACTAGCACACTTTCATAAATAACATCAGTTTGGCTGTATAACTACCTGATGTATGCAATATTGTTTTTAGAAGTCCTAAAACTACTTCACAGTTTTTGAGAAGCTATAATATCCCTCACAATCAATCAGTGGATAATCCTGTAACAACTGATGGAACTAAAATAGTGTGTTGTAAGCCATTGGTTATTGCTCCTTCTCTAGGTTTGTCATAAAAAAATTCTAAATTTACTTGTGTTAATACTGCCAATATTTATCAGATTCATGGTGTAATAGTTGACAAAATGGAATGCATAATTTACCTAGCTCTGTGTTCTCGCTCTTCTTTTTATTTTGGAAAAAGCAGCCATATGTTTAAACACAGAATTTCTAAGCACTTGTGACATTCTTTGCAAAAGAGAAAGTAATGTCTTACACAACCATAACTTAAAACAAAGAAAAACTCAATTTATGTCTTAGGCATTGATACAATTGCAGAAAAACATAGAAGCTAGAAAACCTTATTATCAGCTAGGGAACAAATGTGGATAGTTCACATAAGAGTATTATTTAAAACTTCGCTCAACATTTATATTTTTATATAACATGTTGCAACTATATGTTTGGACACTACGTTTGTACAGAATGTGAAGTTATGTAATGCCACTGATTTCTCTCTTTTTATGGATTTTGTTATTCATTGATGGCATCACAGCTCCCGTATTTATATAATTCTGTGCATATATTGCTTTGTGATTCATGTATTTGTTACTGAAGAATAATATTTGATATCTCAAACAATGGCATGATATAAAAAAGTTGTATTTATTTTATCAGGTAGATGTTACTGAAGAAGACACAAATTGCATTGAAACTGGACTAACTTATTGTCTTTGTGCAGAATTAGAGGTGCAACAAAAGTGGAATTACTACATATTCAGCTGCTTCATTTTGTCTTATGCTCAGCTGCTTTTTTTTTTTCTGGTATAAATCTTGATTGCCTGTGCATGCTGCAGTGTTGCCCTGCCATACAGCTTTCCTGTATCTACTACAGCAATATCATCCATAAAATGTAATTAATACTGAGGGGATATTTGAACCGCTTGATATCATGTTAAGTAACAGTAGGCAAGATCCCTACAGTTATAGTAGAGGACACACTCTATAACCCTCAAAAGCAAGAAGTTCAGAAGTTTCTCCTGAAGAACAAAGATGTATTTTCAGAACTCACAGGGAAAATAAGTCTCATTAAACATTTTATAGAGACTATTCCTATACAGGATGTCAACATCAGGCTGTACTGGTTACCAAAAGCACAAAACCAAGAAGTAAAAGATTAAATAAAAAGATGCTGAAGCCGGGGTTATGGCATACCGGAATAGCCCCATTGTTTTAGTCCCAAATCTAGAGAGCTCAGCCCAGATTCTGCAATGACTTCAGAAATGTTATTAGTATCTCCAGATTTGGCAGCTACCTTATGCCTGTGGTTAATGAGTTAGAGGAGAAGTTGAGAATGGGAAGGTTGTTAAGCACATGGGACATAACCAAGGGATATTAGTAAATTCCTTTAACCAATGCGGTTAAAGGAAAGATAGCATTCTCCACAGCTGATGGCTTATTGCAGTATAAAACATTACCATTCAACACCCACTAGACTCCAACCATATTCAACAGGTGACAGATAGGATACTAAAGCCTCATCAAGCTTATGATGTGCTCTATCTGGATGTCTGAGATTGCCATCTCTCCAAGTTAGACAGTTTTGTGTATGTGTGTGTGTGTGTGTGTGTGTGTGTGTGTGTGTGTGTGTGTGTGTGTGTGTGTGTGTGTGTGTGTGTATGTGTACATGCACACACAAGTGCATGTATGTGCATACACTCTCATATATATAGTATGCAAATTTGGTCAATTTTCTGTCATGCCACTGACATTCAGAGTTGCTGCTGTTGTAGCATAGCAGCACCTTAACTGCTTCAACACACACTGATGGATTGTACTGACAGGAGTTTATAATTTATAGCGTACGTGATAGAGCACAAAGCTTAAATGAGATGCAAATGAACATTCAAATATTGGAATGAGTAATGTGCACAATGCAGTAAGTTTCCTAATTGTATAGCTCATTCCTGTATGCCGTTCTTGCTGCTGTATCCTATGGCTTTATTAGATCAAGTCATAAAGGAGGTCAGTAGGAAAAGGGATTTAGGGTATTTCCAACCTCTAATACAAGATAGACAGACACAGGTGGTTTCATTGGGCTTCTCCGAAATTGGTGCCCCTCTTAAAATTAAGAAGAATTTAGAACTTGGGGCTTTTTTGACCACATATTCTACTGATGCGAACAGGATTAGAGAAATTATGTATAAGAATTGGAACATTATACTTCAGTAGCATGAATTAAACAAGAAAATAGGTCATAATTTGTCTATTATATTTAGAAGGGGTCCAAATCTTAAGAATTTATTGGAAAGAGTTAAAAGAGTACCAAAAGGGCAATCTGGCACCTTTAGGTGTGGAAGATGCTCACAATGTAAATTCATTAATACCTCTGATTGTGTAACTATTAGAGATAAGAATTATAAAATTGTAGGTCATTTTTCATGTGATTCCCAAGGAGTTGTTTATTGTGCTAATTGTACTCATTGTGATGCATTTTATATTGGAAAGACCGAGCGTAAGCTTAAACAGAGAGTTTATGAACATCACTATAATATTGTAAGGGCCAATAACAACAATGCCCTAGCAAGACATATTTTGAGGTTTCCAGAGCATAAATTCAAGTTTGTGGTGTTACAACAGATTGAGCATAGTGCCACGGGTGGCCCATGGGTTTTGAGACTTGAGGAAGTAGAACTAGAGTGGCAGATAAGAACCTTAGCATATATTTTTCCTGGGCTTAACAAACAAATATCCATTAAATGCCTTCTCAAAATGAAAGCTCTAAATAGATGAATTTATAGTAAAAAAGTTTTATTAACTTATTAATAGTTTAATATTTACGAATATATTTTAGTTAGGAAAAAACTATTTTCAGGGACATTCTCAACATTACATGCATGGTATTGGGATATTATTCATTTATTCAGTCATTTATTTGTTCATTTTTATTAGGTCCTGGTTAGTAAGCTATATATAAAAAAATATATAAAAATGTTTTGTAGATATAAATAACTAAATGTAATATTTATTTATATTTATTTTTAAATAATATTCAACATTTCATAAAATGATTATTAAGGTACATGTTGAATTTATTGTGTATTCTATTTATTCAATATGCACAACTAAATTAAGGAAGTTGGTTGCCTTTTTAAATAATGACCCTTTTAAGTGTCAGGGTTTTTTAAGAAAAATCTTGTTTCAATAACGTGCATGGTCATTAATCAATTAGTTTACTAATTGGCTGTTTTTGCAAGTATATAAAATGAGTGGGGACTGTGTTTGACTTGTTTGAATTTGGTCTGAAGAAGCTGGCATATTGTAGCCGGTGAAAGCGCTTACCATTCATCTGTAAATAAAGAGTTTCGTTTAAGAGCTGCAGTGCCTTTTTTGTGGATTTACATAACCAAGGGATATTAGTAAATTCCTTTAACCAATGAGGTTAAAGGAAAGATAGCATTCTCCACAGCTGATGGCTTATTGCAGTATAAGACATTACCATTCAACACCCACTAGACTCCAACCATATTCAACAGGTGACAGATAGGATACTAAAGCCTCATCAAGCTTATGATGTGCTCTATCTGGATGTCTGAGATTGCCATCTCTCCAAGTTAGACAGTTTTGTGTGTGTGTGTGTGTGTGTGTGTGTGTGTGTGTGTGTGTGTGTGTGTGTGTGTGTGTGTGTGTGTGTGTATGTGTACATGCACACACAAGTGCATGTATGTGCATACACTCTCATATATATAGTATGCAAATTTGGTCAATTTTCTGTCATGCCACTGACATTCAGAGTTGCTGCTGTTGTAGCATAGTAGCACCTTAACTGCTTCAACACACACTGATGGATTGTACTGACAGGAGTTCATAATTTATAGCGTAAGTGATAGAGCACAAAGCTTAAATGAGATGCAAATGAACATTCAAATATTGGAATGAGTAATGTGCACAATGCAGTTTATTAAGTTTCCTAATTGTATAGCTCATTCCTGTATGCCGTTCTTGCTGCTGTAAGTCACACTGCCTATGATGTTCTCCTGCATGGTATGTGGTACAATTAACCCAGTCAACAAAGGATAAATACAAAAATAATATAAATTAAAAATAGACCATTCTTATATGTAAGGATGCTTGGCCATGGAGGTGGCATCATGAAATAGGTTTTGCAGCGAAATCATACTGCAGTTAACCAGTATAAAGGAATAATTTTCACACAGTGTTTTGTGCAGTACTCATAACAGCTGCCCTGCAGTGTTTGCTCAGTAAAAATGTATAACTGCCCCAAAGCATTCCAGGTGCTGTTGCAAATTGAACTGCAGAATGGGTTTTCCTATGAGTCCCACCCCAGCATGCAGTTAAATGTCTGAACACTAACAACATTATTATCATGCATGTTGCACAGACCACAGTGTAGTACACCTCTGTTAATATGTATTCCATATCCAAATTTTTGCACTTTGTCGCCAAGCATACTAGATACACCATGCTCTATTTAGTTTGCAACCACTCTTTAATGCTTATAGTGCTTAGGCCTTGCAGGGTACACAGGCTTTATTGCTTTGTTTCTCTATTTAATGTGGGTAAAGTCCACAGCTACTTACAGTGTTAGCAAAATGCAAAGTGCTATCCTGCCAGATTTATCTGCAGTAAGTGCAACAGTAATGCATGAAGGAAATTAATTTTGGAAAGTATTGTTCCTCTGTGAAATTTCTTTATTTTTCTCTATGTTCTTTTTGTTGCTGTGCCTGCAGACCATCAAATTATCTCCAGTATCAGCCCCACCCACTCATTTGCCATTCCTATGTAATCCTCAGTGAAGGTGACAACAGGACATGGGGGCTGTTAAACAGGAAGCTAGGTTGGTTGTTTCTGCTCTCACTAGCATCTTGGCAATAAAGGCATATATATCAGGCCACAATCCCACTGCTAGTGGATGATATGAGTATGTGCATTATGGCAGGGATATGCTGTTCCCTCTCTCTGATGGGTACATGCTCCCATCCACATGATCTATTAGAATTAGAAAAACTGGCTTAGGAATCACCATGTACACATCCTCAAGATCTATGGCCCTGGTTCCATGAAGCCACTGTTTGCACAAGAGACGGTTTCCTTCCGGGAATAACATTTTATTCCCTCCAGGACAGGTGATCCTTCTTAAGACTTTCACTCCCAACCTCTCCTCCTTAGCTCTTTATGCACTCAAGCCACTATATAAGCATACGATCATCTGGATCATAGTCAGTGTTTTATCCCTGTTCCCTTTAAGAAACAAATGCAAAAAATGAATACCCGAAGATACAATAGCAAGAAATTAAACTGTAAGTGTTTTTACAGGTGGAAAAGCCTCCCCTGCACTGTCAAAAAGGAAGGCAATCCCCAGTACTCTGCAAACATACATTTCTCCTACCTTTGTGTTTGTGCAACTCCATGATCATACAAACAAATTACCCCCCCCAAAAAAAAGGAATCACTGCTGTCCACACATTTAGAAATTGTACCAGCCATTATTTTTATGTAAAAAGAGCAGCCACCATTCAATTCCTCAATGTATTGTGGTTCAGCCATTTGAAGCTGGATCAGTTTCATCTCAACCACTTGTAGCTGTACCCTTTATGACACACAGACGGTCTCATTAGCTTACTTTTCTAGTGTTATTAGATTCAGCAGGCTGATACACAGTTCTCTTTCTGAATCTTGTATCTGTAAACTCAACAAATGAGTTATCCACCTCTATCACTGGATTACATTGTATTTACTGTCTCTAATCTTCCATGGTGCTATAACCTTGACTGAATTCTTATAAAGCTGGTGTTCTGTGTACCATTTATGCAAATATCAGTATCTGTGCTCATAGGTTCATAGGTTGGTACTAGCCTATCGGCCCTAGGGCCTATACAAGCCTAGCCATAGCAATTCCCTGGATATTTCTTCCCACAATATTTACTTCCCTGGACCCCTGTCATGCACTAACATAGTATATTCCTTTCCTTCCAATATTCAGTGTAGCACCATCAATATAACACCACATACATAAATAATCAGTCTATGTACTTCAGTCCCTTTGTTTCTCATAATGAATCTGCAATGTGACATTATGTCATGGTAAATAGTGAGTCATGTATTAGCTGTAGCGCTAGTGCCCAAGTTACTATCTGTTAATAAATCTATGAAATCCAGAACCTGTTCCCTGTTAGTAATGATACTCATGTTCTTTTTGTTTATTTTGTGTATACTCTCCAAAACACATGCACATGAACGAGTGCGCATATACACACACACACACACACACACACACACACACACACACACACACACACACACACACACACACAGTTTTGTTGATTATTTGGTGAGTGTAGCTGTCAGATTTGCTTATAATCTTTTTTGTTATCACTCCCACTTTCAACTGGGAGTTTAAAGTGTTTGTTAAAAGAAGCCTTTAATCTGTTACATAAGGATAGCAGATTATGCATTGAAAGAATCATGGCTGTTCGTAAGATATTGGGTAATACGTTTCTGAAAGACTCTGCATAGCTCAACCAGAACAAAGGACTTGCTCCTTCTAAGTGCTCAGAATTTAGACTTACTGCTTGTTGTCGAATCCTTGCTGTTTGGAGTCTGTGGTACTAGATTAAAGCTTTAGAGTTACAACACCTTGGTTTTCTGCAACACTTTCAGCAATATTATTTTCCCTAAAATACTAAAACAGGTGCTTTCTCTTATGTTTATGATTTTCCCTTCAAAATACATCTGAATAGATCAGGGCTGATGTCTAAAAACCAGGAGAGACGTGAGTCCTCGAATGGAGATGGAATCCTCTTGCCTTTACCAGCTGTGCATTCCAAGTCCTTTACAAGTGTTTGGTCTTAGGTGGCAGTATTGCAACAAATCCAGCTTTGCTTCTTCTGTGCAAGTGTATTTAATGATAGCAGAGGTTCTAGTGCACTGTTATTTCACTAATTATCGGCTGTAGTTGGGCACAGTAACTACAAGACAGCAAAGAAATGAACGTGACAAAGTTTAGATTAGAGCTGTCTTCAACAGACTTTGCAAAACAAAAAGCAATTAGAATTAATATGGTCTTTGTTTTCTTCATTTCTGATGAAAATACTGTGTAGCCTTTCAAAGCTTAATTGTGTAGTGCATAGCTAATTATCAGTCCAAAGAAATGTCATTTAATTCAGAATTCAACTCTTAATTTGTTTAGCAGAACCGTCTTATCTTGCAAGTAAATGCTTTTGCCCTGTGGCTTTCTAAGCAGCTGCACTATACAAACTGGCTGATAGCTCTTTTACTTAAATGCTTCATGCTCATTTACAGCTACAAAACATCAACATTTAATGTCAAATGTAAATGAATGCAAAATACTTGTAAGAGAACATATTGGTATAAAAAATGAAAAGTGTATGTTTAACATTTTGTTTTAAGGAAAATTTAGCTTTGTCAGTACCCATCAAAAACTATTATTAATTAAAATCCATGGGTTATATTTTGTAGGAATTCAATTGCACACTTCTGCATTTATACAAATCATGTTCAGTATTTGCATAATTACTTCACAGTTTTCAGGTTGCAGAAGTATTTTGTATGAGATACACACTAGCTTTACATCTGGCTCATATTACACAGTTTTTGACAGCATTTTCAGGTAGACATGTTAGTATTTAATATTCATTTTCCCAACTCTGAGTGATTTACTTTGAGATTACATTTCTTGAAGCTGTGCCTTGTTTCATTAAAAATAAGTATGTATCATTCTTGGTTAGTGATTTACTGATTGTAATAGCTTTGGAGTGCTTTGTCCTGAATAGTATTGAACTGATGTAACTATTACCTGGCTTTTTTCATCCAACACATCATATTGTTAAAACCTAATCTGTGTGTTGATCTGCACACTTCATATATCTTTGTTGCTAGCTTGTTATTTTCTTAACTTTGAAAGTACAAAAGCTTTGTGTATGTATAGTGCTGTCAGTCAGTCAGTCATTTGAATATTTTAATTAAATCCATCCATCCATCCATAACCCATTTTTTCCCATTTTTGCACATGGGGTCGGGGTGTCACTTCAACAGTGACAATAATCGAGAGTCAAGCTTTACACTGCCAGATGGCTAGCCCTGCCACTGTAGTTCTTCCACACCACACACACCCATGACCAGTTCAGAATGTCCAGTCTACCTACTGCATGCCTTTGGAATGTGGGTAGAAACTGAAGCACCCGGATGAAACCCAGGTGAGCACAGAGAAGACATGCAGACTCCACACAGAAGGCACCCCAGGCAAGAACAGAGAACAACAGTAAGAAATGTTTAATTTTAAAGAGTTTATCCTTTTCACGAAATTATCTGAGAAATTGCATGATTGCAACCATATGAATTTATTTCCATATTTTGTGTACTGTGAGCATGATTGTCTATAGCAGACTAACTGCCCATAACAAGTTTCTTTACACATTTTCTTTTGAAATAGTCAAGCAGATCTGTCAATATATATCCAAATCCACAGTCTGCAGGCATTCATGTAGTCTTATGTAGCAATTTATTGCCTTGGCTGACTGTGTTTTGTACCCCATAAAACAACGTTGTGACTTGGTCATTATTGCTATTATATATTTGACCAAATATTTAACCTCACATAGGCTTTTTTATGTTAAGACAACTAATAAATGATACTTTGATTTATTTCTCTGCTTTTAATTAATCTGCTAACACATCTCTACTTGTTGTGGTTTACTTGCCATTAAGCATCATTTGCAAAACTAGCCCTGGTATATATTAACAATTGTGAAGGCTTTGTGCAAAGCTTACACAATTGAACCTGTTATCACAAAGATCAGCAGCGGTCATTGAATATGAACGCTGCTCCTCATGCTTACACATTTACAAGCACCTTTTTATGGCCAGCAGCAGTGTTGGTGGCCATGAAAAGGTATGGGGAATCATGACCACACAATGTGAACAAAACGGCTTGCTTGTAAGCAAACCGATTATGCGAGCTAATGTGTACAGGCTGTATGAAGTAAGGACAAGTTGATTACAACAATTAAGATGCAGGGTACATTAAATGGAAACATACACAGAGCACAATGTTAATAGTGCAGACATATTCCAACATATGCAGAGATAAACTAGACATATACCAACCATACAAATGCCCTGTCCTCCAAAATCTACTCCAACCCTATACCAATAAATGGGTCCTACGTTCCTCTAATCAATCACTACTACAAATATACAAATCCAGCAATAGTGCTGGGGACTCTTTAGTCATACAATATCGCCAAAATCTGGAACAAAATCCCTCAATCTATCAGAACTACAGTTAACCTTACTCACTTAAAAAAAATACTTAAGAATGATTCAAAGATGGCTGCCGTTCTGTAAGCACTGCTAATCTACAGCTCTTCAATACTCTTGGAACAAAATCAACCCAGAGGCAATACCAGGACCTATTTAAGCAAAATATACAGAAATAACAACTCTAATCTATATCCTGAAAACCAAAAAGGGAAAAATAAACCTGAAGAATTAACAAATCTATCAAGATTACATCATATTATCTGGAGCTGAGAGAAGAAACAGGAAAAAGAAGCCGTGTGCTCAGGGTACTTTACACATTCACCTCTACCTATAAATTAAGATGCCTTACTTCCAGAAAATGTCAAAAGAAGATAAAAATATGGACACTACAACAATAATAACCAAAATCTCAGAATTATTATCTCCGGAGAAAGATTTGAACTCTAAAAGGCAGAAAGTAACAAAAATACAAGACACTGCTAAATCAGGGAATAAAAATAAAACAGATCAACTAGCAAACTTGGATGATGTAAAAACTGCTTTACTGCCTATCCAGGAGGCAATAAAAGAAATGTCTGCTCAACTGCATTCATTTGGAACTTCTTTCAACCAAATCTTAGAAAGAATGGACAAATATGAAGCCAAAACAGTGGAGAATAGGAAAAAATAGCCCTGCTATCTAAAAAAGCTGACTCACATGAAGCAAGTATACAAACCATGCAAGCTAAAATTACTGACCTGGAGGCAAGATCCAGAAGGAATAATATAATCATTAGAGGCATACCAGCAAATGTTCAGCACAATGATCTGATTCCCTCCATCATGCATATATTTGCAGCACTACTCAAAGACCAAAAAATAGCACAGCAAATAATAATTGAGAGAGCCCACAGAGCCTTGAGAGAATCCCAAACTTCAAAAATTCCAAGACCAGTCTATGTCAAAGTATTTAACTTTCAAGATGTTAATATAGTACTATTATCTGCAAAGAAGAATGGGGGTCCCCTAATATGGAATAACAACAAAATCTCTCTAGCCCAGGACTTGCCCCTTCAAATTAGGCAAGTCAGACAGCTTATGTCTCCTTATTGTAAATTTCTAATTGATAAAAACATAACATTTCAAATGAAGTACCCAAATACCTTGCTATTTTCTATGGATGGGGTTAAGTACTCAGTTACCAACATCACAGAAGCAAAATCTACCTTTATGTCTGTTTTTAAATGAATCCCCACCTTGGATACCTAACTGCACCTTCCAATGTGATTACTGAGCCTCTGAGATTGGATAGAACTCAAAAGAACAGCCGTGGACTTACTTTTCCTTTAGTTTGCTCCTATTTTACTCCTGGCCGCTTTTTTGGATTGGCGCGACCCTGCTGCTCGTTTTCCAAGCCACGAGGGACCCAACAGGAAGTGCACAACATCCGTAACACGCTCGCTTTCCCATGGGAGGAACTGAAAGTCCCTTTGCTACTTCAGAAGCCAATTTTACAGGTGACACTTCCGGAAGTCCATCTGCATTCTCAGTCCCCCTTCGAGAAGCTAAGTAATCGGTTTAGCTGTCCAGAAGCTCGGAAAGAAGATCAATGGAACTGTAAAAAAATAAATAAATAAATAGTAATATACTGATGAGAAATCTTTAATAATGAAAATGTTACAGTTTAAGCACATAGTCTTTCTACACACAGATACCAAAAGTTATTTTTTAAGGTTACCATTTATAGCTAATGTTTCCAGCTGCATATAATATTAATAGAGTTACCAAAGTATAATACACTGCTAATAGACATGTAAACACAAAATGGTAATACAATAAACTACACATTCTTAAAGGAACACACTCCTGAGGTTTTATACACAGGGCTTATTTTCTACTATGGTAAACTACACATAGATTAGTATGCCCTCTTTAAACCTTTAATTATACTTAATAGAAGAGTATATGACAGGTTTGATACCTTATACAAAATCTAACATGTTATAATCTTCATAATATGAGAATCCTTGTGCTACCACTAACACACACATTAGAGCTGAAATATCTATCCTATATAAAATCACCTTTTTGACATTATTATGTCAGGACTTGAAATTTGCTGGTTAAACATTACACGAAAAACAGTAAATGAAGTAAATTAATACAAATTATAATACAAGTAAAGTTAATACTGTACCATATACAGAAACATAATAATACCTGAGAACTCAGTGTTAAAGCATCCTACCTTGGAAAACATATTATTGACCTTGGTAAATTTAACCTCATAGAACTGTAAATGAAGTCCGCACATTCTACTATCCAATAATAGTATAAAGGAACAATCCTGGCTGATGTGCCCAACATAAGACATGCTACTGAGGAACTTTTATTTTTGCACAATATACCTAGACCCAGTTTACGTGAATGCATACAGTACTCATTACATTTGATGCTGAAACTAACATAACATGAGCTTGCTTAATGGTGATGTTAAAGGAATACATAGGTTAATGTATTGAGTCTACTACAAAGTTTAGATTGGATCTAGGTGTTCTCTTGTATTATTTACTGGACAATGCAGTAAGGGTAATAGAGTACTTACTTTCTTTTTGTCTATATCCTATATTCCACAATGCTATAATAATAATAATAAGGTTCGTACTTACTTGAATTGATCTCTAATGATTCCCTAACTAAGTGTGTCTATATTCAGGTATATGCATATGTGTAGATAGTTGTACAGTTATATTGTTTTCTCCAGGACTCATCAGAATAAGAATGGATAAAGTAAGTCAGAAGACATATAGCAAATCTGTTGCAAAACAAAAGTAGGGTAAAGATCTTCTTTTAACATAAGAACATCCAAGATTGAAACAGCACAGGGCAGGGGTAATAAAAACAGTGGGAGTAAGGATTCTGGGTAAGTTGATTAAATAATTGTTACCTGCCTTTCGACATGATCAAAATTGGTTAAAATAGTCTTCTTGCAACTTTAATACCTTATTTCAAATCTCACAAGAAGAGATATGGATTGCAGAAGTAGTGTTTGTGAGGGAATGAGTGGGATTTGCTTTGTACAAATAGTGTTAGGTCACACAGGACCATTAAGACTCTTTCACCCATGGTATACTAATACACAAGGTATTCATATACCAATAACACAAACAAATACAAAAACCAAATCTTGTAAGGTCCTGTTAAATTCCTGGTCTAGGAGATTAGTGGGTAGGCACAGGGAAGGGACGGGAATAAAAGAATGCTTTCATAACATGTTTTTGATAAGAATTAAAAACTTCCCAACATACTTACACAAATATTCAAGATGTTTTTCACAAAACAAAAAGCTTTATAAATGTGGGAAATAGACTCATGGAACATTAAAGGGCTCCAGAACATTAAGAAGAGGAAACTGTTTTTACATCTAGCTCTGCAATCTAAGGCAATCTTTTTACTAATTCAAGAAACACACTTAACTAATAAACAATGGTCGGATATCAAAGGAAAAAAGTGGATAAGAGAAATTATAGCATCTGAAGGCAAAGCAAACAGTGCAGGAGTAGCTATAATCATTAAGAATCATTACAAAGATAAAATCTTAGAATCCAAAATAGATAAAGAAGGAAGATGGTGTTATATAATCCTTTCAACTCCCCTTAATGATAAACCCATATTATTTCTCAATGTATATGCACCCTGTAACAACCAGCACTCCTTTTTCGCATCATTGTACCCTATCTTAAACCAATACAATAACCATTACATAATCATAGGAGGGGAATGGAATACATACCAGAACCCAAAAAAGGATAAATCAAGTCCACAGAAATCATGCAACAAGCAAACAGTTTTAACATTAAGCGAACTTTAATATGACTTTAACTTATCTGATCCCTTCAAATATGGTAACAACACAAATAACTCAAATAATTTCACATTTTACTCCAGCTGTCATAAAATGTGGTCGAGAATTGACTTTTTTCTAATTTCAGAAGAACTAATTAATCTTGATCCCACAGTATCCATACATACTCGTTACCTATCGGACCACTCTAAAATTACCTTATATATTAACAAGACCACCAAAACCAACTTACTACATCGGGGATATAACTGGTCTTTAAACCCCAATCTCTTAAACAACAAGGAAATAATTCAGGAAGTACAGGATATGCTTAAAAGGTCCTTAGACAATTTAATAAAACAAAATCACCCTCCTGATATTGAATGGGTGGCAACTAAAGCCCAGATAAGAGGTATCTTTATACAGAAAGCGTCTCACTATAAAAGAATACAACTCAAAGAAGAACAACAACTAGTGGCTAAAATTAAATCATTGGAACAAGATCTGATTAAAAAATATAACACACAAACTGAAACAGAAATACAGAAATGAAATGAAATGCCAGAAAGATCTATTCTTGGTTCACAACAATAATTTATCATTTCATGAAACTAAAATGCTTGCAAAATATGCTAACCATATACAAACACAGTCACGCGCTCTGGCAAGGATTATTAATCAGTCTAAATCACCCTCTCAAATTTTGGAATTATCCTATAAGAATAAGATCTACACAAAAACTGAAGACATTATCAAAACTTTTGAAATTTTATACTCACAAATTTATGGAGAACAAAAACACCTACTTACAAATCAAAACAGTACAGACTTCCTACAAAAACTAAACTTTCCAAAAATTGATGTGAAACAACGAAAAGAATTAATAGAGCCAATAAACATGGAAGAAATAATAACAACAATCAAAAAATTGAAATTGCATAAATCTCCCTGCCCAGATGGCCTTACTGCGGAGTTTTACAAAACATTTTATCTCATCGTTGCACAAATATTATATCATGTATTAAACTATATAATAAACAATAAAATTAATGATATACACTTTAATGCATCCAAAAGGATCTTTATACCCAAAGAAAAGGCAGATCCTCAAAACCCAGACAGTTACAGACCCATATCATTACTCAATATTGATACTAAAATTCTAACATCTATCCTGGCTGATAGACTGAAAAAAATAACAGATATAATTATTTCGAGTGAACAATCTGTTTTTTAACATCTAGATAAATCAGTGACAATACATTAACACTGAACACACTAATTTCATATGCTAACCAGAATAACCAAAATATATATGCACTAATTATAGATGCTCATAAGGCCTTTGATAGAGTCAACATAAAATTTTTATTCCAAATCCTACCTTAATTTAATATACCCCAAGAATTTATTTTAACCATACAAACACTATACAACAACCCTTATACAACATTATATATAAATAAAAGGTGGTCTAATTGAATACAGATTAGAAATGGCACATGTCAAGGGTGTCCTTTATCTCCATTATTGTTTAACCTATATCTAGAACCCCTATTTTTAAACATCAAACAAAATGTATATCACAATGCCCCAGTAATATACAGCACAAAAATTTCTCTGTCAGCCTTTGCCGATGACCTTAACATATATTGCACAATGCCAACCACAGACACCAAAAAAATACTATCTGCTATCGAAGACTTCACACTAATTTCAAACTATAAAATAAACCTAAAAAAAAATAAACATTTTCCCCTTAAAAACTCTGAAACCTTTCTCACTGCTCCCATTGATAGGTCAAATGAAATCTGAAGAAAAGATTAAATATTTAGGAATTACATTCTCTACAGATAATAAAAATTTCTATCTCAATAATATCAAACAAAAGTGGGATCACATTCTACTTGATCTAAAAAGATGGAAAACTCTGAAATTACCACCATTAGCTAAAGTCGCAATTATAAAAATGAATATCTTGCCCAGATTTTTATATAGCTTCATGTCCTCCCAGTTATCAATACCTAAGAAATTTTTCAAGCAAACTCACACTGAATTTGCTAAATTTATATGGGAACCAAAAAAAAAACAGAATCTCATATGATAAACTGATGACTCCGAAAAACAAAGGTGGATTAGACCTACCAAATTTTGAAAAATATTATTCAATCATAAACGCCAATAGAATTTTAAGAATTGCAAACTACAATAAGCTAGGAATCAGCTGGACCCCACATTGGGTAAAAATAGGTTTTAAACATATCGAAAGCCTGAATATAAATCCCAAATCAATACCTTTCTTAAGTAATAAAAACATCAAAGCATATAACCTATTGGAATGCATTAAAAATAGTAACACAAAATCTGTTTAAGTCAGTAAATCTCCTTCAACCCATGATGATACTACAACCTATTCACAAAAATCCTAACCTAAAAATTAATAACCAGTTACTAGGCCTGAAAAAATTCCCACTTATATTTAATATAACACTACAAGATCTTTACCCATATTTGAACTGTCCCACTCATGAAATAAGAAACCAACTGGGTCTTCCCAAGACATATTTGTCAATCTTAAGACAGATTAAAGAATTATGTATAAGCTACCTACAGGATTTAAACATCAATAAAGATGACTTAATGAAATGTAACTCATTATGCCAAGCCATTCTACAACACAGTAAATTTATAACATGTTCATATAAAATGATCAAGGGCCTGAAATTTCAAGAACACATACTCTTATCAAATTTTTGGAAAGAAAAAATACCATCAGTAGAAAACCATAAGCAATCAACCTAACAATAAAATCCATACCTCTTCAAAAGTTAGGATTTACTCAACTTATGATATATAATAATGCTACACGCCTTAGACTACATAAATTTAACCCTAGGAACTCCCAATTTTGCCCACATTGTAAAGATGAGATTGCTGACCTTTTACATATGTTCTGGAGCTGTAAATGTGTATACAAACTTTGGAACTCCCTGAAAGTACAGCTACAAAAGATGGGATACCAATCATCAATGCTCACTTGGGAATTCACGATACTACATATTCCCCCAACTAACCTATCTAAAACTCAAACAATCATCCTCATTAATATCTTCCTATTAATGAAACTGTACATAGCTACAAACTGGCTGACCCCATCTAAAATCTCATGGAATAAGTTCAGGAACCTAGCGATAAAACATATATTAGCCCACAAATGCATAATAAACAGACAAAACAAAAACCCCAATATTTTGAAATGTTGGGAACAAATCTTCAATATAATACTTGCATAAAAAATTGATTTTGGAAGACATTTACAACATACACAATAAAATCATAACATTACATAGCACTATACTAACCTGATGTTTTAACCCTGGAGAAAACAACGCTTATCTCTTTTCATACTATCAAAAGATGAAAGCATTCATGTAAATAGTGTAAATATGTTCTAAAAATATTGTTGTTGTATCAGTTTTATATCGCCTGTGTTTTCTCTTGTGAAATGGTGCATATTGAAAACAAACAATAAAGAAATATTATTGAAAAAAAAATACTTAAGAATCACTTGTTTAACAACTGGCTCTGCCCATGCTCTAGCTCTGGCTAACTCATATTACTTTTTGTCTATTGGCATCCACTTTGCATCCTTCCACACTTAATGCCTATTATATGTAACTATTGATTCTCTCCTGCTACTTTATCTCCTCACTCACTGCTACAACCTCCCCCCCCCACTATCAAAGCATAAACTTTCTCTTTCCATACTCTCCTCCTACAAAACCCAATTCAGTCTCACTTTTCCCTTCACTTTAAGTAGCATAACTATCCTAATACTGGTCTCTCTCTGCCTAACCCTTAACTTATTTACTCTTATTCCCTCCTCGTTGTCCATCTATTCCTCCAGCCTAAACTGTCCACCTTATTTCTCCTCTTCCTTCTTCCCTATACATACCCCATGCATTCCCTTTAATTCCTTCCAACTGGACCCTCTGTCATTTTCTCTCCTCTCCTCTCTCATCCCTTTTCTATATCACCATCTGGTGCACTCTGTTGTAAGATTGTATTAATTAATGTATGTATAACTTCCCATTATTGTTAATTTTGTAATATCCATGAAGTGTCTTATTTGGTTGTGTAATAAGTTTTTGTAATCATTGTATCTATGTAATTTTGCTATTGCCTGTGGAGCTTTTCTCCCCGGTTCTCCGCTGAAAATGGGCCCATGCCCATTCGGACTTTCCCAGTAAAATGTCAAATAAAAATAAATAAAAATAAAAGTAAGATGGGAGAAAAATGAACTTGGTTAATACAGCCAATTTGATTTTGTGACAAAGAAACATTTTAAACATAAATACTTCCATATCGATGTAATAATAATTAATCCCATTCATAATTTTTGACTCATCCACATAACTAAAAACAGACATGCTAACAAAAAATGTGAAAGGGACACAATGCAACATTGTAAGAAAGAAGAGTAAATGTGATTTTATTGTTGATAACATGCCAAGTTGAGATAACATTTAGTAAGGACAGTGGATATATTAGGGGCTACTCACACAGACTGCATTTACTGAATACATGTATATACAGGGAATGTATGCGTGACAACTGATATCATTGCTATATTTTTCACTTCATCTTGTATAAACAAGAAGAAATGAGCCCTACAGCTGTTATGTAATCCACATCAGAAAGGGACATGTTTTATATTTGTTGTCATTTGGCAACCAAAGACAGGGGATATATTACCTTAAAACATGTATTAGGCAAGCATGTATTGTATATTCATGTACATCCTAAGCAGTAATATAATCACAGTCAAAATATACAAGTGACAAGTAATAATACAGATCTGATGACAGTTCAGTAGTTCAAGGTCTTCAATGATAAATGGAGCGCATCTATCACATGATTATACTGGGCATACTCACAGAAAATTACATTAAACACTACCATAACAGCATGTAGACAACACAAACACACAAAAAAGTGTCCAGACGCAGGCCCGATTGCACTTTATGATGATCTTACATCATGGCATAAAGTAAGAAAGGTTATGTAAGCAGTCATGTCCTATAAAGCTGCACAGTGTGACGAAAAGAATGACAGTGGTGCACAGATGTTTGGATGATGATATGCAATACAGAACACTATTGTCTGGAAATTAAGTTATGCCTGTGACCAGTCAATGGCATGTTCAACTTTTGCATCTTGACAAACTCGAACATATGCCAGGAGAGATATGAGAATGCTACATGTCAACCTCTGATACCACAGAAATAAGCATACTGTGTCTGTCATGATGAACACGTTTGAAGGGCTTGCAGCACTTTTCTATTGTAGTGTATGGATCCCCTGCTTTGGGGGGTAATGCCTTCAAAATGTTCCATTCTGATTGTGCCATAAATACCTAAGCTACTCATGTGTGACATACTTATCTAACAGACAGATGTTGCTAGATTCAAACCCCTGCTTATCATGCTACACACTCTACAGAATTGTGTATTCACAGCTTCTACCACAGGACATAGCAATGGAATTTCCCACAAATAACTGAAATTAATATGTGAAGTAAGAAAGGGCATTTGATGGTAATTTGTACAATAGTATTATGTCAGAATGATGAAAAATATGTAACTATGTTAATGTTCACATAACTGTGAGCAGTGCAATATCAATGTTTCTTTGCCAAGGAAGCTGTTTCTGTTGTTTTGCACACACACACACACACACTGTCCTAGAAATGAACCACTCTCTGTGTAGATATGCTATACAATTCATTAGTAAATGCCTGTGCCACAGGAGCACTCACACCATGACATCGCAGAACAGCTGTTTCACTGCCAGGAAATTACTAAATTAGCTTAAATTTTTTTCTACAAAGCAAAAAAGTGAAAACAATAACTTAATGCAATTTTGTTTGTGTAATGTCTGTACCCTCGTATAATGTCATCCTGCACTGTAAACGAACAGCAGGCTATGTAAGGCCACTGATGAATTACATGTGTATGAATTACATGGACCACAGTGCATGAGTGCTCACAGCTTTGAGTGTCCAACTATATGTAATCATTATATCATATGATTTTGTTGCAAATAATTTGTAGGAGATAAAAGATGAGGAGGCTTCCCCACTGTGATTGTACATATTTTAACAGTTGTGAATATCATTCATGCATAATAGCATAAGAACAGACAATGCTTCCAGCCACTCAGTATGAGTTTTGAACAACTGACTACGTGACAACAGAAGCTACGTGACAGGAATGAATGCACCATGGTCCAAATGCTGCTAAAAGTACAAGATATTTTGCATTTGAAGCCGTGACATCATGTTATTGCTACAAGGGATAGATGTGCCTGCAATTTCTTTAAAAGTCTGTTGCTATATGTGCATTCCTCACACAACATTGCCTGTTGCAAGGGATACCCAATAACATGCGATACATAATGCATTTGACACTGTGATGGAAGAATGTAAATCATGTACAATATGTGAATAATCACAGATTCAAATACATGCATCACTAAAGCAACAGCAAACAGAAAAATGTCTCATTTCCTCATGCCACAGGAAAATCTTTAGTAGTTTCCTTAAGAAAGCTAGATTTTTAACCAGTGGCATCATCATCATCATCATCTATCCAATGAAACATTTCTGAGTGAGAAATGGGCAGAAATTCTTCTAATAGGAATCCCCAGCTATACATTTACCCAGCAGATAGCTGGGTGACAACATTGTTACCTACATGTACATCTACAGTCAGAAGTAAGTCAAAGGAGTAATGGATGGATTTGAACTGACTACCTAAGATCACCAGGTACAGAGCACTGCCTGAATCGAATGTGCCATACAAGATATTGGTTTACAATATAGGTTCATTGGTTCATAGGTGTTTACTAGGCTAATGACCACAAGGGCTGTTTTAAGCCTAGACATGCATCCCAAATCTCTGACAAGTTCTGATACCCTTGATTAGTGTAAGCATGGGCCTGGAAGATGAACCATTTACAGGTTGGGTCTATATTAGAACATCAAATATTTAACAGTTCGAATCACTAAAGGTCGACCTTTAGTGATCAAACTGTTAAAACATCGAATGTTCAGAAAAAAAAAATAAAAACAAAAACAAAAAAAACTAAATGTTGTAGGCAGGGGGGCAAGCCTCCTTGCACCCCCACTTAAATATACCAACTCCGAGACCACACTACATTGAAGTAAACAGAAATCTCCCCTTATGGACATTTCCGTTTACTTGTTCGATGTTCAGCAGTTTCGCTATTCTCGTGTCGACAATGTCAGATTCAACATTGTTGGCTTTCGAGAATTTAATATAGATCCTTACAGGTTACATATGTCCATTAGAGACATGGGGCCAAACCAGGGATGAATTTCTAGTTTCTCATCCAATTTTCCAAGTTACACTGGAATTGGGTTAGGGAGGAACTCTGCCTCACATGGATGGGGAGCCTGTTCCATAGACAGTATAGTCTCTGGGATACATACCTATCTCTCCAGCAGGTCCTATTTATATCACAGGCAAGGTTTAAGTATTTAAAATTGGTAATGCTGGTACTGTTTGTTTTGTGGATGTGCAGGAGGTCCATCAGAGTGGGGTCTAACAATGCCCTGTATGCCAGACATAGATCACCACTCAAAAGCCTGTTGGAGACAGAATACAGGGATAGGGCCTTGAGGTGGTCTGCAAAGGACATTTTACTTATGCCCTGTATTATTTTAGTGAGGAACCTCTGTGGACATTCCAGTTGTTGGATATGCCTGGTTAAATACATATCAAAGGGGGAATTGTACTCAATGATATGTCTGATGAATGCCAAATATAGTGGAACAATGACTTCCTTGGACTTAGATGCCATACCTTTCCATATTCATAAATTGCAGTTTTATGGCATATACTGAAAGTTTTTAAACTTAAATGGCAACATTCTATTTTGTATAATCAGCAAAGGTTAAACAGAGTAATTATTGTCAATTTTATACTATTTGTTCAGAATGTGATTGTTACATTCTGTGACATTCCTAGTTCAGGCTTCTATTGTTTCCCCTTGAACAACTTTGTCAGTTTGATGTCATGTATAAAACATTAGTTACCTTAGTAACAGCTTAAGTATTATGTATGGTCAAGATGGGTTACAAAACCACAATTCAAGTTAAAGCAATTACATGACTTGTTATGCATATTTACTTATATAAGAAAATCATCATGCTTCCCCTTGATGTTCAATGTAGTGTATGTCATTTATGACAAGTTAAGACAGTAGTGTTATTATACACAAGCCCATGTTATTAAATCCTGTCTTTAATATCTAAATTCAGCAGACTGATTCATCTTATATGATGATTATACATGTTATGTCTAGATTTACTAAAATCATACATTACATAACTATTGTATGTGTTTGTTTTTTTGGCTGTTGCTTAGTTATTTGAGAGACCACAAGCTGTAATGCTTTTTCTTGTGATTATCTCATTGCAAGCATCTTTATACAGTCCATAGAGTTTAAATTGAGACCCTTCTAGTTTCTTATTTGTTATAAGTATATTTCCATCCTTACATAGACACATATCAGTACTTCAAGCATGGGCAACAATGCCCAAACAGTTTTGAAAGAATACCATTCATTAGTTCATGTGGTGTGTTTCCAGGCTGTTCTTTAAATATCCAAACCAATATTTGTCCTGTTCCATTTTACCAGCCTGTTCCATGCAGTGGCCACTCTGCCAGTGAATCACTCAACACACCTTCCATTCCCACAGATATTTCCATGAATGAAATCTGATGACTCTCTAGCACTTCCCAGCAACCCCAAACACCCCTATAATCAGCTATCCCCATATGCCCTACATGTCTGAGTAAGCTCACCTCCCAAACCACTGCAAAAGGTACTGCACAAAACCAAGTGCTCTTAGTCTTTCACAATAACTCAAACTTCCACTCTTATGTAAGTCCTTAATGTGTTTGGACCAAAATACATTTTTTGTTTTATCAAGAATCAACTTAATTACCTAAACAAAGTGTTGGGAGACCATCAATATGTGTACATGTGGTTTAAAACAGCCCTTTTATGATATATATATATATATATATATATATATATATATATATATATATATATATAATCCCTACTAAATCTCGAAATTCCACAATTTTGAGACTCTGAATCCTGAGGACCATAATCTCAAGATTGCGGAATCTCAAACATCAAAAAAAAAAACCATTTTCTAACATATATGCAGGGGGGCAAGCCCCCCTCCAACTTAAATACACCAACTCCGAGATCACACTACAGTGGAGTGAACGACAAAATAGTGCAGTACAGAGCGGAATGGAAACTTTGGCATTCACTTCACTGTAGTGAGATCTCGAAGTTGGTACATTTAAGTTGCAAGGGGTGTGGAGGGTGCAGGGGGGCTTGCCCCCCTGCATATATGTTAGAAAATGTTTTTTTTTTTGTTTACTTTTTTTTTTTTTTTTTTATGTTCAAGATTCCGCAATCTTGAGATTCTGATTCTCGAGATTTAGAGTCTTGGGATTGTGGAATTTTGAGATTTAGTAGGGATCCTATATATATATATATATATATATATATATATATATATATTTTTTTTTTTTAAACCAAAAACTGAAGAACATCCTTGAGGCTTTTCAGAGCCATTAAGTATTATTGTCACTCTGTCTCCATTACCACAGCAACCTGGGAGCGTCTGTTTCTGTTAGTGTGTCTGTGTACTGCATACCAGAGGCTCGAGATGCATCTGAAGCAAAGCATCGCTTTCCTGCAAATTCAAGACTAAATTTCTTCCCTTTCAGCAAGGCAGCAGGCAGGAAAAGAACTGAGAGCAAACAGATAAAAAAAAAAAAAAAAAAAACTCCCAACAAGCCGCCACAACAAGAGATAAGACATTCTTCCAGCCTTCCCACCTTTCACTCAGAGATGTATAAACAAACTATTCTCTGCCAAAATACCCCAAATCACAGTTTTATCCACCCCATTCCCCTGGATCCAGGCAAAAACACCAAATGTCTCTTCCTAATGCACAAACATTAGTAAACCCCGATCACAAGCCGCTACCCACAACTTCCCGGAGACGAAAACGGCAATGTACAACAGCTGCCAGACACAGCTGCATCCAGACACATCATGTCAGGCTTAATCAAACAGCACTCCAAGCTATGATACCTGCCATAATTGATATTAACTATGTTTAGACAGAAAATAATGACATTTGTACTAGGTGCCAGACACAGTTGCATCCACGCACACCATATCAGGATTGATCAAACAGCACTCGTAACTGTGATACCTGCCATTATTGATATTAACTATATTTAGACAGAATAATGACATTTGTACTAAGAGCTTGCTACTATTATTTAACCAGGATATACATGACATTTCTAAATCATACTTTAACTGAAAAAGGCATTAGTCTCCATGACAGCATTTTTTTTCAAAACACTCTACTGTTACTGCTGTTATATATGATGTTAATTTGTTACATTTGAGTCTGAGCTCTGATGAATGGTACCTTGTTGAATTAGTTAATTAATTACTTAAATTACCATAAGTAAAAACAATGAAAAATGAACAAGATACGTATTCATTGAGTTCAAGCAGGGGAACAGAAACATCTATGTTTATATTATATGTTGCTTTATTTGGCTTATATATAATGTAAATACTAACCCATCTTGACCTACCTTTGTGAAGAATTGTTGGTCTCTGAACATTCTGAATAAATCATTACTGTTTCTTGGTTGTTTAAGAAACCCTCCTTTTTTTAAAATAAAAACAGATGACAAGTGATGTACCGTATCAGTTGATATTTTGAGAGATGTAGCTGTAAGAGTTATTTTTTTTGGGACAGCTATCTTGGTATAAATGTTCTTGTTTCTTCTTTCTATTATCAGTCCAAGTTCATAGGTTCATAGGTTCATAGGTTCATACTAGGCTATCTGCCCTAGGGCATTTATAAGCCTAGCCAGAGTGTGTTTGGCTTTCGCCACCCATTTTAAATTAATTTTGCTATGCCTTTTTTTGAGGTTAGTATACTGTGCCTCTGTCTAACAGTGTCACAGAAGTGATAGCCGGGATAAACCTATGATCTCCCATCCACTCATCAAGATTCCTCTTGAAGAGAGTCAATGTGGGACTCTGCCTAACCTGGACTGGGATTTTATTCCAGAGTGAAAGTATTTGTTTCTTTTCTTCTTTTAAGAGTAGGGGCCATCCATTCCATTTCTTCTGGGATAGACACTATGTTGTTGTTTTTCATGAATATAGTCGCTTCTTCTAAGTCATTAAAGGTTCTCATCTCATTGGCAAAATGTATTTTTATCTTGGCTGGAAAGGCCAGCTGTGCTTTAATGTTGTTTTGTTTCAACAGTTTTATTATTGGCCAGACATTTTTCCTTTGTTTTCATATTCTGGAAGAATAATCATTGTCAAACCTTATCAGGCTTTGATTGTATTTTAAGGGTGATTTTCTCCAAGCAGAGTTTAATATTAGTTCCTTGTCCAGAAATGAAAGAAATTTTATAACTATGGATCTAGGTGGAGTATTTGTTGAGTTAGAAGCAGGTTTCCTCAGTGTTCTATGCACCCTTTCAATTCCAAATGAAAGTCCCTCATTCAAGTCTAAAAATTCAGGAATCCGGGTTGTTAAGAATGAAACAATGTCTTCTTCAGTGTTTGCAGGCAGACCAAAGATCCTTATGTTGTTTCTCCATTCCCTGTTTTCTAAGTCATCAATTTTGTTAAGCAGCCATGTATTCTGTTTAAGCAGAAATTCTTTTTTGGAATTCTTCCTCTATGAGACTCCCTTCAATGTCCTTTAGAGAAGTCTCTATATTTGTTATTTTTGTATAGTGTTGCTGTAATAGTTCATTAATAGTATCAGTCTGTTTCTGAGAATTTAATTTGAGGTTTTCTAAGTCATTTTTAAAGCCATCCCATTTTTAAAGCCATCCATCTTCAAAGATTGTTCCTGTGAGGTAGATATCATCAATTGCAGTTCTTTTTTCAAAGCAGCATCTGGATGAGAATTCCTTGAGTTGTTCATATTCAGTGACTCAATATATCTCCAAGTTACTTGACAGGAAAATTTTTTGTATATCTCCACCAAAATTGATATTTATGTAGTATATTTATAGATTTCTGACATTTTAAACTTGAAAATACAATTTTCCTTTATTATTATAGTAGTTTATGGAGCTCTCAAAATTCACTGATCTCAGTTGGCCATCTAGGCTCCGCCCCTCTTTAGAGTGTGTATTTTTGACAGAAAGACCTCATCAATGTTTTGAAGAGAAGAAGATTGTGTTAAAAGTGCAGCGGAAGCTGTGTCCAAAGTTAAAGTTCTCTCCTGAGTGGAAGTGGATACAGCACATCTATTGTTTAGGCTTTATTTACTTCTCACTAGAACCATACACACAAGTTCAATACTGTAGGACACCACCTACCTAACTAGTTCCACAATATAGAGAATACAGTGTTTACTACAACTGTCACATGAGAAATCTGAATCTTAAGGAGAAGGAGTGCACTTTTTGTAAGATTTCCTCATCAGTGTATTGTAGAGAAGCTGTTTATATTAAAAGTGGGATAATGCTAAGGAAGCTTTGTCCAAAGCTAATGATTTCTCTGGAGTGGAACTGGATACAGCACACATGTTGTGGAGGCTTTGCTTATCTGTAACTGGAACCACACATACACACACAAGTTCTCCACTGTCAGATTCAAACCACCTACCTAACTAGGTTACACAATCTAGAGAACACAGTATGTGTGATGATGTGAGGCATTAACAGCTATGCCAGAAGTAGGGAAGTGGAAGTGTAACATATGCCATCTTAGCTAGCTGGAGTTTTGTAAAGAATTATATGTCATTTGTATATCAAACTGATTTGTACGGATGCTTGTGCTGGAAAATATATTTGTAAAGCTATGTTTGTTAAAAATGTACAGTGTCTCCTGCTGGACAGAAAAGAAATATGCAAGTATGTCAGAATATATGGTAACTGTTGAAATTAATATTGTAACAGAGGATACTGGAAGAGAAGAGGTTAATCTCAGTCCAGCTAACTTTGAAAAATAGTTTGAAATTAAATTACCTAGGCTAGGCCATAAAGATCATTTCTCACAGGTCTCAGTGTAGCCAGAGACAAAAAGTCTGTACTAGGAAGTCTTCTATATTGCTCTTGGGGGTGATCTAATTGGTAGTCTGGAAGGGTGGAAGTTTGAAATTGTTTTATGACTTCCAGATGCTGCAACAGATCTCAACAACACTTTTTGTGTGTGTGTAGTATTGACACATATGTGCTAGATTCTGGTTCAGTTGCTAGTAAAGAGGGCAGTACTGAAAGCAGATTCAGATGACCAGATGTATGTGATGTCATTCTGTAATCCAGGACTAAAATGATGTTTTAATACTAGATGAGACCGAAGTTTCAGAGCAGTCTGTTTTTGAAACCTGACATAGGAGGATCACTCACCCACTTCATCTTGCCTTGCTTTAGTAAGTAACCAGGGAATAGTAATTCTTTAGATCAGAAAAATATAGTGAGATTAGATTATGTACTGTTTTCCTGTAACTGTGTGAATCTATTCATCTGTATTATTTTTAATATTTCCTGTGACTGAAACTCAGGTGTTTATTGTAAATATATATTTAGTATTATATGTTCTTTTTATTATTTATTATTAAATATATTTAAACTTTTCATTGTGGCTGGTCTTTTAGGAGTATTTTAATATTTGAGAGTACTTATATTTATTTGGTGACACTGTCACCACACTTCCATTTGTATTAGTATTCATTTTACTCAGTATAATTGGGTACTGTTGTTAAGAACCTTAGAGTAGCTGGCTTTGGAGTGTTCTGGTGGCAGTTAACTACCTTATAGTCTGGGTAGAGGAGCATAGCTGGTACGTCTGTGCCAGCCTTTCCCAGGTACGTGTGTGTGTGTGTGTGTGTGTGTGTGTGTGTGTGTGTGTGTGTGTGTGTGTGTGTGTGTGTGTGTGTGTGTGTGTGTGTGTGTGTGTGTGTGTGTATGTGTGTGTGTGTGTGTGTGTGTGTGTGTGTGTGTGTGTGTGTGTGTATGTGTGAAAATCAAATCTCAAAGAGTGTGTGTGTTAGCTACTTAGAGCAGGGACACAGAGTACTGGTTTATGGTGGTGGACTTGATGTGAGACACTCAGCTGAGGACTCAGCTCTAGAGCTATGCTAGTGGGGAGTCTTATTGGGGACCTGGATAGAGAGAGGGAAACACAGCCTCCCTGTCCATTGTCAGTGGTGAAGATTCAGGCCCAGAATTAGGGTGTCACAGTATGAATCATATGCACCACAAGAGAAGGCTGACTTTAATGTTCTGAAAATGCACATTTTTAAGTATTAAAACTTCACTGTTTGCAACATCAGCTAAAGTGTACCACAGGTTTTTGGGAGAAATGCATGTTTCTGGAAAGGCCAATGAAACAACACTGTGCTTTTCCCATGTAACTACATACTTCTCTGCTAACATCTATATACTGTCAGTCATACACATTACATTACTTTGAGGGACTTGTACCTGTTTCATGGTATGAGGTGTCAATGACAACCATAACTGTAAAACAGTGAACTGTCAAACAATTCACGACAGTTCATTCTGGGAAGATTGCATGCAAATAGTAAGCATTTTTGTGTGACTGTCAATTGTCTTGGCTCGTGCTTGAGCAATGTGCATTGACAATACAGACACTTCTTAAATATGACAACGTACTTCTGAATTACAGTGATGGACTATGAGTGAAAAGGTTAGACCTCATTGTAACATAGATGCAAGTGTAACCATTGGAGTGTAGACGTACATTAACAAACTGAATTAATTGAGTCAACATCTCTGTGGAATACAGATGCCTTGGTTTCAAAATACCAGTAAGACATACTGAAGTTGTACTACATACTCAAATAATTCTTTACTGTAATTCTTTTAACTCTCTCCCTGAAGCACAACACTGGCAAGCTCATTTACTTGGCTGTTGGCAAAGTAATAATGCATATGCAATCATATTTTGTGGTGTTGAACTTAGAATGGGAGTTAGCAGTACTCTGTGGCGCTTAATGATGATCTTTATACAAATAAACAGTATACAAATACAACCATGTTTGAATCTGATGAAATACAGAACAGATGTGTGTTATGGTCATGTTCATTGTGTCATGATTTACATGTTTGTCATGACAGTTGCAGTCCTTCACTACCGATATGAATGTTACAAGTGTATTATGAAACACATGATGGACAAAGCATGTTACTCCTTATGTTTTGAATCAATGAAGTTTGTTTGATGACAGAGAATAGGTAAGATGAGGTTGGCAGTTTGTAACAGGAACACACATACACACATATTAAGAGATTAGTTTATTCATTTTCTGCACATATTTGTGTTGTGTTACTCTTTTGTTTGCCACCATAATTATTTGAGCAAGGATTATACAAGACAGGGTTCCCAAAAGGGATTGAGCACATTAATACAGCAGCAGGATAATGATATGTTAATAAAATGTGTAGCCAACACACCTCTCAACTTCTTAGCCCAAGAAATCTGGACAAAGTGTAAAATAATGGGGTAACAAAGTGTCCAAAAATAGTGACAATTTTTAAATATAGCTCTAATAAACTTAAAATGTTCATAGAACAACAGTATTTCTGTTAACATGCATTTTCTGATGGATATGAAATCTGAAACTTAAACATATATCATTATTTAGTGACTTCAGTCTTCAGTGATTTGCCAGAAAACAGATTTTGTGAGAAAATTACCAAAAATATGAGGCAACAATCTGAACATTCTACAAAACTCTGTGGACAGTTTACAGGTATGGTAGCCAACACTTACACTCACATAAGTCATATAAAACACTCTTAAACACTTTGACATTCACCTGTATTTGAACCTTGACTTGAAAGTATTCCAAAACAAATCTATAGCGCTGAGTTTATCTAACCACACCACATAGGAACACCTACTTTGCATAGTTTAATATGACTACATACTGAAGCAAAGGAGAATCTATGTACTGCTTTTTATTGCACTCATGAGAGTTGTAAAATCTAATAATATGTATGTGACGACTGTGCCCTGGCCCAGCAATCAAGGAGCCTCAGTCCTCACCACTAACACCAGGGAGGTTGTCTCATAGAAGAGGCAAGGATAACTAATACACACAGTAAAGTACAATTTCCCTTAAGTGCACACAGAGATCACAGTCAGTCTGGGGCTGGCTGCTCCCTTGCTCACCAGATCCCCAATAAGACTCCCCACTGGCGTAGCTCAACTGGGCAAGCTAGAACCTCCAGTACCCTCTCTGTCCAACCAGTGCTTCATGTCCCTGCCATGTAACTGACACAACACACACACACTTTGAGGTAAGTATTTATGCAACTTCACAGACACTCCTGGGAAAGGTTGACACAGATTCTCCAGCTGTGCCCCTTTACCCAGACTATATGGTAGTAATTACTGCCACCACCCAGTTAATAATATCAGCTACTAAAAGGCCCTTAAAAGGGTGTCCAATTATTACTGTGCAATATTATTATTACATGGTAGTATGACTAACAGTCAAGGCTTACTTCAGAGTGACTATTATAATAACCTCTATAAATACGCAATGTATTCTAGAGCTTATCTCTACACAAAGCAGCCACAGGTAGAAGGTTTTAAAAATATTTAATAATAAATAATTAAAACACAAGACAAAACTACTACACCACAGAGATATCCAAGAGTCCAGAGATCACACAGAAACTTAAAATAATATCGTAGGAAAGATCTGATTACACTGAAAAATTCTTAATCTAACTTTCTAATCTTTAGCTAATCTTAAGAGAAAACACAGTGTTACAATCCTACTTACATACATAAAGAGCATAAGCAGTGCTGGGTTAGATGTCCTAAGTCAAAATGCTCTTTGGTCTCTTGTGAGAAATAGTATTTAAACATTACTAATAAACATGTCTGCTGGGTCCCTCCCCAAATTACATCATGTTGACACTTAGGTTTTCCCAGTATTCATATTGCATCATCTTGACACCTGCTCTGAGTTCCAAGGCTAATAGAAACTCCATTTACACTATTTAGCAAGCTAACACCTGCACAGGAGAATACAACAATAAAAGGCATTTCACATATACACTCTAGAAATTAGTCCTTAGTTAACACAATAAACAGAATGTCTTCAGCCAGCCTGACCGGAACCAACTTTAAAGATCAAAGAATGTCATAAAATCATTTCAATTTCAAAAGATAAATTTGAAAGGCTTGACTTAGTTTTTCTTTACAGCAAGGGGGCAATGTTGTAACAATCTTGAAGTTCACATTTTACAGTGTTTTCTTTACACTCAAGAAACATGCCTGTATTGTACATTTATTATCAAGAAAACATGCCTGTATTTTACATTTATTTACAAATGCCAGAATTAGATATCAAATTCTATTTGACTAGGCTGGCAGCCTTCGCCCATCTCTCCCCAATCGTCACAATGTACATTATATCCACCTAGTTAAATATGAATATGATGATTAAGAACTGGGAACAGAACGAGACATGGAGACAGGGATAGAGACCAACAAAAAATTTTATATTTTAGTGGAGATTTTTTTAACATCCTGATAAGTAATCTGTCATGCTATTACAATCAAGTGTTTTCAATTGGGAGCAAGCAGGGATCAAAACGTAGAAATATATTTAGGACATAACCAGGATAATGGTGGGTTTATAACATATGTAGACAACACTTACACATATAATAGTAATATAAATAAAACATTAAATATTTACATATTCTTGGATTAGTATACTATGCCAAAAGCAATTTACAAACATGTGAATGATGTCAACACACCACACAGGAAATGTGACTGCACAACCTTAATTGCAGTAGTTTGAAGGGGCAGTCACAAAACAACGAGGCAAGAGAGAATGCAGGCAACAGACTTCATCACAGAAATGACTATTTTAACATTACATAAAGAGTACATTACTGTTAGAAGCATATTAAATAATCCAGTATTCAATGCTTCCTAACAATATTTGAAATTGTAACATCCTATATGATGTACATTCAACTCTCCAGCCTGTCCAAGAGAAGATTAGCATGTCTGCACATTGCTTATGTGGTTAGCAATGTCTGCACATTGCTAACCACATAAGCGCAAAGGGCACCAGAGTAAAGTAGATGAAGACAAAAGCTCACAAGATTTTATCAAGAGTTGTGTACATCCATTTCCTTATGGTACAGCTGCCGCTTGGCAGCAAGCGTTGCGCAGTTGCTGAGGAGACAGACTGATGTCACAGAAGGGGCAACAGGTATAGACGGGGGAGAGTGAGGAAGGAAGCAAATAGATTATGACAGAAGCAGGATAATAGTGTCTCAAAACAATAGTAGACAACATCTACGCATAAAACAATGCACTAAAATAGTCAATAGCAGTTTGAAAATGTCTGGATTAGAACCTTTGAAAGTATGCAAAACTTGTCTATAGATCTGAATATTATCTCAGCAAACCACAAAGAAACTCCTTCTTCACAGAGTTTAAATTACATGACTGAAGGGACAGTGGCAACTTACTGAAGCAGAAGGGGTGAACAGAGAGAGAAATAGCAACAGTTTTGTTTATGGTACATTTAAGACCACCTTTATGGTGTGTTACTCTTAGGTTTTCCTCATTATTACTCTGACATGCTCTGTACCACAAAGTGTTTTCTATAGGGAGCAAGAAGGGGCACGAGAGTAGAAATAAGTTAAAGACATAAGCAGGATAAGGATATGTTGCTGAGTCGCCCTGTTGGGGGTGGAATGTTTTCTGCAAATGCTGTCTTGCTGCACTATTCAGATTGTATGTTAATGAAATGTTGTTAATGGGGATAAATACAGACTTTTGCAGTTAATCCTATGATAAGAACATAAAATGTCATGAAGTAATAATTTGACATACAGCTGTAATCGAACCCATGACAATATACAAAAAGTTTAGTAAAGAGAGAAGGGAATTATCTCAACATAATACATAGTAACTTCTAGTTTATTATATCCAGCAGCCTAAGAACTATTAAAGTAACTATTTTAAAGTATTGCCATTGCTCTGCCTTTCCTCTGTATTCATAGGTTCATAGGTTTATAGGAGATTACTAGGCTATTGACCCTAGAGCCTTTATAAGCCTAGCCATGTTAATCCTTGGTTGCTCCAATTGTCCTTGATTAGATGGATGTACAGATCAGCACTGACTACCCCCATTCATGAGCGACATGGGTACCACCCCCAGGCTTGAATTTGTGGTCACCCATCCATTTGTCCAGGTTGTGCTTGAATAGGGTCATTGAGGAGCTCTGCTTCACATGAATTGCAAGTTTATTTCAGAGCAGCGGCAATCTCTGGGAGACGAACCTATTTTTTCATGTTCTGTTAATGTCACTGGCAAAGTTGAGATCCCTAGAGCGAGTAGTTCTAGTGCCATTTGATTTGCAGATGTCCAGCATTTCCATCAGGTCGGGGCAGAGACTGCCCTGTAGGCCAGACACAAGTCGCCTCTCAGTAGCCTATATGATACAGAGTACAGCGACAGGGCTTTCAGTCTATCCACACAGGTAATGGTTTGTTGGCCCTGTATCTTCATAGTGAGAAATCGTCTGGTCTCTCCAGTTGCTGCAGATGTCTGGTGAGATGCATGCAGATGAGAGCATTGTACTATATTAATGGTCTGATGAGGGTAGGGTAAAGTGAGGTTATAACATTCTTAGACCTGGATGCGATGCTTATCTTATGAGATTTGCAATGTAGAAGAATTTCCATACCACCATGGAAACCTGGTGGTCAAAGCTCAGATTGCTGGGAACCTGTCTTCCCAGATCTCACACCACTGGGTTTGAACTTAGAGGAGTACTGTCAATATTGTAATTAGTGGGGAATTCTACTTTGCTAAATGGGATAATAGTGCACTTTTTTGCATTTACTTTTAGACAGTGATTTTGTCACCAGTTATTTGTCTGTGTTAGCCCCTCCTGTAATATGTTAACATCATTGGGGGTCTCAGTGATTGCATTTAGTTTACATTCACTAGTAAGCCAAAGGCTATCTACTTTAGCTTGGACTTCCAAAAAATAGATTCCAAATAGTAAAGGGCCTACTACAGATCCTTGCAGTATGCCACCATTGACGGGCCTACTGGTAGAGGTGAAGTCACCAATTTTGACAGTATGTGTTCTGTTGGTGAACCAATTAGCTACCCATCTAGTGATGTAAGGGTTAACACCTAGCTGGGAGAGTTTTTCAATGATACCTAAGTGGAGGATTGTGTCAAAGTCTTTTGCTAGGTCCAGATAGGCAATATGCACTGTCTTGCCTTCATCCAGTGCTTTGGTGACTTTCTTAAAGAAGTCTACCAAGTTCAGTAAGCACAATCTACCCTTAAAGCCAAACTGGACTGAGTCTAGAGTTTGAAGTTCACATATGTCCTTGTTGATAAGGTCCATGATGATCCTTTCCATGGCCTTGCAGATGAGGCTGGTTAGATGTATGGGTCTATAGTTCCCATTGTCAGTTAATGGCCCTCCTTTTTGCAAGGAGATTGCTGTTGCTGTTCTACATTCTGCTGGAACAAAGCCATTCCTCAGATGATGGTTAAAGAGAATGACAAGTGGGTCAGCTAGGTCCTGGTTTAGATTGCTTAGTAAGCAACCTGGGATGTTATCAGGTCTCACTAAGGCAGTGTTTTTGGTCTTGGAGAGTGCAGTTACAATTTGATTGCTAGAGATACTAGGTAGAGAACTGATTTCAGGTATACCTTGGAGTATGGCTGGTGGGGATAGGGGATGAAATTTGCACCAAATATGTCAGCTGGTAGGTTGGCAATTTCCTCCGGTATAGTGTGAGAGGCACCATCTACTAATGATTTGGCACATAGTTGGGCACTTTCTTTTAGATTTTGGACATAGTTAAAATATGCCTTATGATAGTCCTTGGCTAGGGATGCTATTTTAGCTTCATAATTAGATTAAGAGAACTTTACAAGACTTTTGATTTGCTTGTTCAATCTGTGGAGTGAATTCTTCCTCTGCAGAGGCAGTTGCCTCTTGTTCTTGGATATCAGTTCATTCCTTTTGTTATACAATCTGTTTATGCCAGATGTCCACCAAGGTGGCTTGTTTTTTCGGGAGGGTCTGGTTTTAAACTGCTTAAGTACAGACATGTCTGTACAGTTGCTGAGATAATTATACAGGGCATTTGTGTACATCTCTGCATAGAAATCATTGCGTATGATTGAAGAGCATAAAACTTTTTTATACGATCACTTAGTAGGCTGTAGTTTGCTTTGGAGAAGTTCCTTAGCATTTTTGCTCCTGTGAGGGTGTGGGGTCCAATAGTTACTTTTAACAAGACTAATTTATAGTCCAACCTTACCAGGGAGGGCATCACAAAAGGGACAGTACAGTGACCACCCATGTTGGTGAGTATTATGTAAAGGATATTAGGCACTTGGGGTGTGTAAACTGTCTGTTCCAGAGCATTTACAAAGTCCAGGAATCTCTGGGATAGCATGCTTGAGCTAGTGTATGTTACCCATTCAATAGAGGGATAATTGAAATCTCCCATGACTAATGTGTTGGGCTGTATGGCGAGTGACCCCAGTATGCCCTGATAGGCATTGAGCTTTTCCTGGTTAATGGAGGGGGACCTATAGCTAGCAATGATGTGGTAGGGTGTTTTGCCTATAGTTAATTGGGCATGGTGTAGTTTGAGAGAGTAGTACTGTTTGACCAGTCTCAAGGTGTACTTGGCTTTAATGAAGATGGATACACCTCCACCTTTGTTCTTTCATACTCATGCTGAGGTCTGAACATGTGGAAGGCATTGTAGCCTTGCACAACTGGGGTGCTCTTCACAGTCTTGAACCACATTTCAGTGACTACACAGACATCAGCATCTTCCAAGGCGAGGAGTGCTTCCAGGAAGTGCAGTTTCTTGTTTAAACTCCTAGCATTAAGCAGCAGAACCTTGAGTTTGTCTCGAGTGGATTTTGTTATGTCAGAAATTTTGTTATTTTGATATTGCCATAAAAAGGCACTATGGGGGAGACAAGCACTTTAGCCAATATCCAAAAGCCTAAAGGAGACAGCTACAGACCATCTCTAACAAAGCAGCATGGTCTGTTGACCATGTGTTCCCAGTGGGCAAATACTGGATTCCTCTGGACTGACCCCAGAAGCTAAGCCAGTTGTTGAAGTCAATGATTTTTTGTTGATATTGTGGCATCATACTGGGTGAAGGTAGAATGCTGCTTAGGGCTAGAGTCATTCTTGCCTAGGACACAAACTGAGAGTTCAGTCTTGTCTCTCTTCGTATAATCCAGGGAGGTAGGTCTTACATCATTCACCCCAACATGGACTATGACAGAGTCATAATGGTACTTGTTGCTGAGTCAGCTGAGTACATGCATGATCTGATGGATCTTGGCTTTTGATAAGCAATTGACTCTGATCTTCTCCTTGTCCAGCTTGGTGAGGGGGACATCTGTGTGTCTCACTATGAAGTCTCCGATGACCAAAACATTAAATTTTGAGGTGTTTTGCCTTATGGACTTAATTGGTGAGACACTGATATGTGTGTTGTTATGTACAGTGGTTTCTATATATGTTAAGGTGTGCGCAGATAATTTACACTTGGGAGATCTCTGACCTTTTGGTAGGGCTTCTAGTGAGTACATCCGCATATGTGGGTTCATCTGTTGTGTCCTGAACTTGTGTGAGAAGTGAAGTGCGTGAGCTGACAACCTGCATGATGTCTTGTTTTTTGTTATGTGAGAGGATTGTTTCCAAATTGATAGTGGAATTACATCTCTCACATATGGTATTTGTTTGTTTTAGGACTAAGTCATTGTCAGAATACATGAGGCAGTAATTACATTGCCTCAGGATACCCAAGTGAATCAGGCTGGCTGACGAAATCATAGGAAAGTGACCATCAGTAATAGCAGGTTGATACCATAGTACTGTTGGGGAGTGCATAAGTTAAATCAGTTTATGATGTAGGAATAAGAGGGGCTTATTCTGTTGATGGTTTAGGGTGAAAAGCTGTGGAGATGCTGCTCAGTGTGCAGTTGAGTTGCCTGCAGAGCAACAGGGTACTTGGGAGGGTGCTACTGACAGACATCTAGGGAAAATTTAAGTTTACAGGCGCTTGTGTCTATACAAGATAGCTCTAACCCCCGTTTTATGATCCACAGCTATGTGCAAACAAGAGGCTTCAATACAGGAGTAATTCAACAGTTTTAAAACAAATTACCAATGGGAAAGTTCCAAACTGAGCCTTTCTTTAGCAATCCTCAACTCAGATGGAACCTGAACTACGCACTTCTGCCACAAGGGTACAGGGAGGCCTGCTTAATGTGAGATGGCTGGTTTAGAGCATAGTAATGCCGAACAGCGTAGATTCACCAAGTCTGAATCTAGCCTATGCTATATTAGGCAGTAGTAAAGAATTTCAAAGTGCAGAAAAAAAACTGCAGACACAATTAGCAAAAATGAGGAAGCAATTCAAATAAATACAGTTAGCAAAGTGTAATACAGGCTTTAAATATACTTGGTTTTCAGTTGTATTCCTATAGTACTGCAGATTTAAGCATATTTGTGCAAACTAAAAGGTGCCAGTGCAGCTGAGATTAAAATTGTCAACTTTTGCCATAGGAAGTTAAACAGCATTCACTGTCACTCAGCAGTGGTGCATGATGCCAACCTTTGCACAAATTCTAAGGACAAAACGTCAAGGCTTTTCACCAAGCCGTTTCTGGTTATGACTTTTGTGTGAGATTCTATTTTTTTACTAGATTAAACATGTGGAAAATGGGTTTATAGTCAGTGATGAAAATGTGGGGCAAGCAGCTGGTAGGACATGGAAAAGAATACAGGAATTTGCAGGAGTGTGGTGGGAGAGTACCATAGCTATCCACTTCTTCGCAACATAAATGTACAATTTTACACACAATTTCATGACTTTGGAGAGTCACTAAACCAGGAATGGATGACAACAGCAGAATAATGTCATATAGCCAATTGGACTGATTGAAGTGTGACAAGATGGCATATAAACAAAGTAGAAAGCTATTTATGGAACATTTTTTGTGGGGCAGGTGCCCTTTTTTTTTGAAGCGAGATAAATGACGGATAAGGTGATTAGGAATTAGAGGCTCAGATGGGTAGGGTGGATTAGGTAGCAGGCGCACACATACAGGGCATAAAAGACAGACAGGGCGGTGATGGACACATAACATTGGGGGACATCATGATTGGGGATAGATAGGGGACCTCAGAGGCACATCAACTTCCAGCTTGAGAATGGTGAAAATCTTGTCATCACATTCAGAACTGTCATCACTGTCTCCTCTGTCAGTTGCCTGGGTCAATGCTGGATATGACATTGTTTTGGCAATACAGCACAGGACCTTTCATCCCAGCTGATTCGTTCACTGAGGACCTTCTCCATTATGCCTTCCAACTATTTCTACCATAGCTGGTACACATAAGTACTTTTCAAGTTCAAGTAGTAGTCATTAAATGTATGTGTGTGTCTGTGTGTGACAGTAAGTGTGTAATGTAAATAATATATTTCAGTTCTGCTACATGTATTCCTGCAGCTTTTTACATTTAGTTTGAAAAGCTGTCTTTTGAAGTATACTTGCACATTGCAAACACAGAAGGAAATACAAAATCCATACCTTGCACACCACTCTCATAACAGGGTACGTTGCTCACATCATATAACGATGATGGCAACTATAAAGACCAGTATAACAAGGCAAAAGCATACTTCAGGGATGGTGAAGTTATTAACTTCTTTGCTCTGAGGATGGGAATAAAATACTTACATGTCAGTTAACTTGCTACAACAGCCACATTATGTGTGTCTCTGTGTATGTGTAAGTGTGTGTGCATAGTCAGAAGGACATGAGTCTGTATCCTGCTGTTAGCAATCCTGGCCCATGCAGAACAAATATTTTGACAGTCGTACATGCTTACACAGCCATTTATACAGATCTCCCAACATCTTCTTCCAAATATGCAATGATGATGTCATCCACTATAAATTGTCCATCAGCAATGTAAAAGTCAGACTTATGCCATGGAGCTTGTGTTTAGTACTGAGTTCTCTAGGTTGTGTAACTATTTAGGTAGGTATTCTAATACCACTGCAGTCAAGTGGTCTGTGGGTGTGTGGGTGTGTGAGTGTGTGTGTGTGTGTGTCTGTGTGTGTGTGTGTGTAGTCAGAAGAACATGAGTCTGTATAAAGTGTTGTCTGCCAGTATAATAGCCAGACTTGTGTTGTAGCACTTGCATTAAACACTGTGTTCTGTAGATAGGCAGAGGTTCTAGTCTCACTGCGGTCAACTTATCAGTGTGTGTGTTTGTGTTCAGTTAGTTCACATTTGGGAGACCATTTTAAAACAGCACGTTTAACACTCCTACTACCATCTTCTTCTCACCAGATACTGCTGATGTCATCAGCTATAAAGTGTTGTCTAACACTATAAGAGCCAGACTTATACTGTGGCATTAAACATTGTGCTTTTTCGATAGTTGGGTATGGGTTCTAGTCTCACTGCAGTCAACTATTATGTGTCCATTTAAAAATCAGTATTGTAACAATTTTAGGATGTCATGTGTGTCCACAGCTATGTCAGACACTTCTCCAAACAATTTTTCACATATCCTGATGATGTCATCCTGTATAAAGTGCACTCTGACACTATTCAAGTCAAACTTGTACTGTAGCAGTAACGTTAAATACTGTGTTCTTCAACTTCATTAACTAAATATTTACAGGTTTTAATCTGCCAACAGGCAACTTGAGCATGTATACATTTAAATACTATTTAGTAGACAATTTTACACTTACATGTGCGTCCACATCCATGTCAAACACCCTACCAACATGTTTATCTCAGCATGCAATGATGCTATTATACTCCAAGTGCAATGTAATAGTGTTAAAAAGTCACACATATGTGGTGGTGCTACTCTTACATTGTATGGAATTCAGCTGCCATACATACAGTGGTGTAATGTTCAAATCAGACCCAGTCTCTGCTGTGTCTGTGGTTGGTGGTACATTATGGTCATTGTATGATTGTTTGAATCACTTTTCATTTCACTACCACTTGGGAGAACCTTTAACATATCCCCATGCATCCAACATCCCTTTTTTCCCTCTGGCCACATGACATACTTCTTGCAAAGGAGTGGAGGATGTCCTCATGTCAAAGATGCATACACACATCATGGAGTAGAGTCCTTCCATGAGTCTCTGCAAGCTATCTCCAGACCACTGGATGTGTGATTGCTAATTCTGTCATGGGGTGGTGCACGTCACATATGTATGTAATTCAATCAAATACACATATGCGCACATAGCCTTATTATCTCCTAGCGTATAGATATATGGAGTTTGGTTTAAATGGTATAATAATGTCTAGGATTTTATGTGATGTTAGTCATAACTTAGACTTATGACCCTATGAACATTTCACATGTCAGTGTTGCTGTCATCAACATGTGCTATGTTGAGGTGCGTAAATATGGTAGGCCTACTGTACTGACGGCCACTGCTGCTATTTCATCACATGTTCCTTCCATAACAGCTGCAGCACTATATCTCCTGAGAACTGTTAACATAGGATGATACTGTGTATATTGTTGGTTTGGCAAAGCATGTGTTTTTGTAGTGGATCAGATCAACGTTCTATGCAGCTTTCATTAAACCAGCACAGTGACACTTGCAGTATGGCACAGCTATGCATGTGTATACCTACTATCATTAAATAATAGGTAAAAAATGACCAGAATGTCCAAACTCATGAAGATACTTTATTTTAGCTTTAAAATATGGCTAAACAGGATAAAAGCAATGTAATTAAACTAAACAAACAACTCCAGAGGACAAATAAAGTCTAGCAAGACCAAATTTCAGGTAAGTTTGGCGTCCCAGGCCAAGAACAGCCACAAAGCATTCTTTAGCTAAGTCCGCAACCTCAAAGGCAATACACAATTGTGTGCAGAGCTCGTTGTAAAGGGAGCCACCTATACTGAGCCAGAAGATATAGCAAACCTCCTGGCTGATAAATTCAGCTCCAAATTTATTCCCCTCTCCCCATCAACCTTCCCTCAGGAAATATCATTAAATATAACTCCCTCTACTATCACTAGGGAACAGGTACTTAATGCTCTCTTTAAGACCAAGAACACTGCATCAATGGGCCCAGACAATATCCCTGGATGCTTTCTAAATAGCATAAAACATGAGCTATCAGGGCCTCTAGAATTACTATTTAACTGTAGCCTCCAAACAGGCTTCATGCTTCATGAATGGAGAAAGACAACAGTCATCCCTATGCACAAAGGTGGGCCATCTACAGACCCTGGAAACTACAGACCTATAAGTCTCACTAGTCTTATATGTAAAGCCATAGGAAGAATTATCATGGAGATGATCAATAGAGATGTAGTAAACCTCCAAATACTGGACCCAACCCAGTTTAGTTTCATAAAGGGCAGATCATGCCTACTCAACCTGGTGGACTACTTTGAGAAGGTCACCAAAGCAATGGATGAGGGCAAAATCATTCGCATTGCCTACATTGACATGGCCAAGGCTTTTGACACAATACCCCACTCGGGCATTGTTGACAAACTCAGGAGGTTAGGTACAAACCCATATGTCACCCAGTGGATAGCCAACTGGCTTGCAGACAGGACTCGGGAAGTTAGAGTTGGGGAGTCCACCTCTACAAAGAGGCCAGTCACAAGTGGACTCCCTCAGGGATTAGTCCTTGAAGTACTCCTTTCTGGCATTTACTTCTCAGAAGTCGAGGCCAATGTCAGTGATCTCTGGCTGACTAAATTTGCAGATGATTGCAAATTAGGAGCTGTCATTGAATCACACACTGACACAAATGTTCTCCAGGAGGGGCTGACACAGATAAACATCTGGTGTCAGAGTCATGGACTAAAACTAAATGCCAAGAAATGCATAATAGTATCTTTTGGGAAGTCATCCATCCCTGTTAACTATCATATTGACAACACACCCCTTAGAGTTGACCCAGTAGTCAGAGACTTAGGGACACACATAGATAGCAATCTAGCCTTTGATTATCATGTGTCTACAATGGTGAGGAAAGCATTCTATGTTGCGCAACTTATAAACAAAGGTATGGCATCTAAGTCCAAGGAAATCATTGTTACACTGTATTCAGCATTCATCAGACCTATCATTGAGTACAATACCCCCTTTGGAATGTACCTAGCCAGGCATATCCAGCAAATGGAATGTCCATAGAGGTTCCTCACTAAGAGAATATAGGGCATAAGTATTCTGTCTCCTACAGGCTTTTGAGAGAGATCTATGCCTGGCATACAGGGCATTGTCAGACTCCACTCTGATGGACCTCCTGCATAGCCACAAAACAAACAGTACCAGAATTACCCATTCTAATTACTTAAACATTGCCTGTGATGTAAATAGGACCTGCTGGAGAGATAAGTATGTATCCCAGAGACTACCCCGTCTATGGAACAGGCTCCCCATCCATGTGTTCATCTCCCAGGCCCATGCTTACACTTATCAAGGGTATCAGAATTTGGCAGAGATTTGGGATGCATGGCTAGGCTTAAAAGGCCCTTGTGGTCATTAGCCTAATAAACACTTATGAACCTACATGCTTTCATTGTTAGACATCCTCAGTGCCATTAATCAGAATGCTAAAAAGTTTACAATGAATAAAAAGATAACCATAGATACACCCCCAACCTACTACATGAAGAGAAACCAATCAGAACACAAATATCAGGCACGCAGCCTTTCAAAATAATGAACTACAAACCATGTTCCATGTTAGGCAATGATTATGATTAGCTGTATATCACTTCGACAAAATGGCAGAAGTTCGAACATCATATGTTTGAACTTCAAACCTCAAAGTGCAAAAACATCGAAGGCTTAGAACAGCGATTTTTTTTCCCAGGGAATAAAATTGCTGTTCCAAGAAACACACACACAACACAAGCACACCAAAAAAACAGCAATCCACACACATACACTTAAAATCCTACATCTAACCCTACACTAAACTGTACATACACTACTATCTATCCACTTTCCTTAACCCAAACCCTAAGGTCTGTCACTATTGCACACTCACCTGACCCGCACCTTAACCCTAACTCACCTATTCCGCCCTAACCCTAAAGTCTGTCACTATCGTACACTCACCTGACCCACACCCTAACCCTAAAGTCTGTCACTATTGCATACCCACCTCACCTGTGCCCTAACTCACCTAACCCGCACCCTAACCCTAACGTCCGCACAATCGCACACTTACCTGAACCCGACCCTTAACTTTCCACAATAGAGAAGCCACAGAAACGGCCCACCGAATTCTTTCCTTGGGAAAGAATTCGGTGTTTCGCGGCTTCGCAATAATTAGTTTTTGAACTTCACAGTTCGAACTTATGGTGTTCGAACTGCTGAAGTTTTGACGAACTGATAGGAACCTGCTGTACGAGTGATGAAAGAGAGAAGATTTGGTACAAGCTATAGGGATGAAATGAATAAAGCATTTAGGTATATTTTAAAGGTAAAATAAAGTATCTTCATAAGTTTGAATGTTCTGGTTACTTTTTTGCCTGTCATTTACTTTGCGTACGTCCCAGTTCCAGGGTGTCGCTTGGTTTATTTTGGATTTTACCATCATTAAATGCTCTGTGACATACATCAATATAAATTCATACTGATTACAAGAGTGCATAAGTCTTGTTTCATTCACATATTATAATGATGTGATATTCACAAAAATATCACATTTTGATTCAATTGCAACCCTGTGAAATTCATTATATCCCCAATTAAGTTGCTATTACCAAAGATTATTGAGGCAGTCACGAGCATCATTGTGTGACTATCAGCATCTGTGTCAGTAAATGTTCTGCATGAGTCACAACCAACTCATTGTAATGTGTCCTTATATGTTATTAGACCACTGAAACACAGCTTTCCAATGTATGTTGTGCAAGTGATGTAATTATATGACAATGGTAGAGTTGTATGACTGTGTGAACAGTACCACTGTGTGGCATGAAATGCATAACTGAGGATGTATTTAGAGCTGCTGTCACAAATCATCTATTTAAATAAGTGTGAAACATTCGGGAGAATACACAATTAGGCACTGAGCTGTTTGTGGATGCCAACAGCCATATTCAAGTAGAGAAAATAGACAACCCATTAGCTGGTAGTTTGTCTAACAGTTCACCCCCTGTCACCACTGGCCATCAGCCAAAGTATACATGCAAACATCACTCAGTTTATTTTCTCAAAAGAGCAGCTCATCTGTGCAGTCTCTAAGGATAAAAACGCAGGATCAATGGTCCTTGACAACATCCCATGTTGCCTATAATATGCCTTACAACCTGATCTAGCAGGCAGAATTGAATCCCTACTTAAACAGAGCCTACAAGCAGCCTATGTTCTTGCAGAAGGGTGTACAGCAGCAGTCATCTGTCTGAACAAGCGGGGACAATCACCTGATGCTGGGGCTTACAGACACATAATCCTGACTCTCCTCATCCATAAAGCAGGCCAATGACTCATCATAGACCTTATCTAAAAGGGCACAGATAATCTCCTGACTGTGTATCAAACTGATGTTTGATTTGTTGAGGCTACATCATGTCTGTTAAATCTGGTAGAGGTCTTCAACAAGGTCAACAAGGGCATGCATGAGGAAAAGAGTGTCATTCGACATAACATGATCTAGCCAAGGATTTGACACAAATCCACACTCCAGCATTACAGAGAAACTGTCTCAAGTGGACATAAACACCTATGTCATTAAGGGGTTAGACAAATAGATCACTCGCAGTACACATAATGTCGAAGTGTGTGAAGTCACCTCTAGGTAGAGTTCAGTGACCAGGTCTGTACCTCACTGTTCTGTACTAGGCCATTTCCTGTTCAATATTTAAGTCTCAGAAAGACAAACCGACATCATTTGTCTAACCAGCATTGTGGATGACTTCAAACTGTGGACAATAACTGAATCCAAGAACGCTGTTGGTATACTGCACAAAATATTAATGCACAAAAAATGATTCTTGCCAGAGCCATGGAGACAAACTATATGAACAAAATCATGATTATTTCCTTTTGAAAGCAAATACACAATCTAATTATGATATAGACAGCACACCCCTATGAGCAGACCATGTTTTACATGACCTGGGTACTCAGGTAGATAGTAAGTGGAACTTCCACCAGCAAGTGACCACACTGGTGACAAATCCCTTTATGTAGCATATATCCTGAGTATGGGCAGGCCATCCACATCAAAGGACATTATAGTCCCATTGGTTTCAGCAATCATCAAACAAGTAATTGAGTACAATGCACCCTTTTGCATGTACCTTACCACTCATCTTCCAGGGATGATTTACTCAAGTGCATCATTTTACCACTCATCTTCCAGGGATGATTTACTCAAGTGCATCATTTTTGCCACAGTGTGCTTCTGCATATCTTTTTGTTCATACATAAGTATTCTTTGTGATGCATAAACATTAGGAGTTGACCGTGCGGACTTCCCTTCAAGGTCTTATACAAGATGCATGTGTGATACGTCTTACTTTGAGGCACCCAGTAAATACATATCTCATTGACAACATTCATGGCATGGGTTACATTCATGCAAGTGTGGATTGTGGCATATATGTGTCATGCAAACCTCTCAACTAGCCATGATTGCTCCTAATTTAAAATACAGGTGTAATGCTGTCCCTCTTAACACCTCCTAAAAGAGGTCATTTTTGGGGAAGGTGTGATTGATTTCTGTTAGAAAAATATGTATTAATGTGTGTTTTAGTAATATGCTTAGTGCATTCAGAGCATGAAAAGGGTTAACACGTTTATTCTATTTCATACTGCATAAATCTGTACAAACTGCAGATGCTTTCTGACCTTGTATTGTTAGTTAAAATCTTGCTTGTGCCTTGGAAATTTACTGAGAAGCAGATGATTTCTGCTTGCGTTAGGAAAATAATGAATAGAACAATACTACTTGTATGAAACCTAGACAAGAAAGTTCCGCTTATGGTGTGAGAAAATACACAGCTGTAGAAGTTAGAGATAATTAGGACAAAGCCTGTTTGAAAATATGAACTGCAATCAGCATTTGCTTGTATCTGAATTAGAAAAGTACCTTGAAAAGTAACACTGCACAATAGAGGCTTGTAAACGGATTGATGGTCACCAAGGCCAGGTTGTTTTTCTTAAAAGTTTCTCACAAATCTAGTCATGTCAGCAGAAAATCTGAGTAACATCTGCTGTAGACCAATACTGAAAGTTGTGTTTGATTACGTCAGCTTAGAAGGCCATGTCTTGTAAAACAGTATAAGAATGAACATACTTCCTGTTAATAGACAAATCCTTGTATTTGCATGTTTTTGTCTCCTTGCGGCAAGTAAATTAAAGTGCCTTAACTGAATCTTACGTGTATTGGTCTTTGAAGTTTTTTCCTTTGACAGATTGGTCCTTCGAGCTGGAGCCCTTCACTTCGCCTCGGATCAGACAGGCCAGGTGGTTTGAAACCGTATGGGGAAGAAACCACTTTGGTTCTTCTTATTTGAAAAGTCCTCCGACTGAATTGTCGTACAAAAGAGGCCAGCCACTTTCTAATCTGCGACTGAAGGACGGGTTTACTCGAACCAGGTGATCAATCACGAAGGCTCAGGTAAGGTGAATCCACCTTCTTTTTTCTGTTTTAGATCAGGGACTAGATTTGTATTTGTTCTGTTAGAGACTTTGTTTATAAGTCAGGGACAGAAAGATTACTGACTTGTCAGAGATCAGGGAAACAGAGCGGGTAGGCAGTCATTCTGAAGAGACTATAAAAACATCTGTGGTATCACGTTAAAAAAATAAGGTGTTACGTAACGTTTAAAAGGGTAGAACAAAATGGGTAATAATTGTACAAAAAGATCCCAAAATCCACCGTTAACTGAAGACGCAAAATACATGCAGTCACAGCGTGCTGATAATGTTAAATACTATTCAAAATGGGTTAATAAGTATGAATTTGATGTCAAATTAGAAAAATGAAAAATAAACCAACACTTGAACCAGGAATAAAACACAAATCTGCTGGTAAAATGACCAAACAAGCCAGAGAGCCAAGAATTTAGTGCTTTCATCCACAATTTAATATGTGAACTTCCTCAGAAACATTACATTGTAATCGCCAGTTCCTTAAATAATTCACAATACAGGAAATGACATCACATCCATCAAAATTGTTAAAACAATATTTTCTAAAAATATGAAAATGAAAAAAATGAAATGAAATGAAATAAAATACACATACTTGTAAACACAATATGTTGAATCATAACTATACTATGCAATACAAACATAGTCTGCGTAGGCGCATAATACAAACACACACACACACATACACACACACCCACACTCACGCACACACACACACACACACACACACACACACACACACACACACACACACACACACACACACACACACACACACACACACACACACACACACACACACACACACACACACACACACACACACACACAAAAATGTCTGTGTTTGCAGTTTTATTACAAAACACATGGTAGATCATCGTACAAGCAGGTTACAGTCATTACTTGAATATGCTAGACATGCCGAAAGGCATTTTAATAGCAAAAGGAAAAAGAAAAAGAAAGCCCAAGTATTTTCTGTAGAAGATGGAGCAGAAGTTTATGTAGTACAGTCTGGGAAAAAGGGCAAAAAAATGCCCAGGGAAACAAACAATCTGATCAACGATCAGAGGACTTTGAAGGGTGAAAGAAAAGGGGTGAATGTTTTAAATGCAGTAAGAAGGGACACTTAACAAGGGATTGCAAGAAAAACAAGAAAGCAACCATGAAAGACAAGGAGGTTGAGGACTGACTATATGATAGCCAGGAATCACTAGAAGGGGATAACAGAGAAAGGACAAATGAGAATGTGAAAGAGGGAGTAGAGAATGTGACAGAAGAAATAGAGGAAGTCACGGATAGTAAAGAAAATGGAATATTGGATTTGGTTTTATTGAGCTTAGAGCTCTATTTAGCAGACACAAAACCACTCCTGGTAGAAGGGAGGGAAGTCAAATTCTTGTGTGACTCAGGGGCATCACGGACCCTGATACATCCCTCCAAACTGCCAGAGAATTCAGAGTCACCTGACTACATATTAGTGAAAGCAGCTAATGGACAGCTGTATCGGGAACCCCTCTCCCATAATATTGCAATAACTGATCTTGTTTCAGGATTGACCCAGAAAAGCAAAATTGTTGTTTCTGCAAAATGGCCAGTGAACCCCTTGGGTAGAGACCTTATGCAGCTATTTGGTATAGCAGTAGTTCCGACTATGCAGGGTATGGAAGCACAGCGACAAATTGACACCTTTGCAGTGCAAACGGAGGGTAAGATGTTTTATTGGTACAGCCAGGACTTGGTTACGACTGGTCCAGGGGCAGTGACCAAAGAGTTGATGAATGTAGCCATCAGCAAGTTCCCCTCCCTTGACATGGATAAACAACATCTGTTGCATTGTACTCTGTATTATTGTAACACACCAGGACCTGATAAGGAATATGAGCAAGAATTGTTTAGAAATCGTTCAAACAGATTAATATTATGTAATCTGTACTGGGACACAGAAGGGAACAGTGTGGTCAGCTGTTCATTGCCCCAGGAGTTCTTTGCACTCTATAAATCAAATCAATTACCACATTTTAGTTTAACTAAGAACAAGAATGTGAAATGGGCAGACTTAGGAGAAAAAGTCACGAGATGGGGAAAACAAACAGAGTTAGAACTGTCAGAACAGGGAGTACAAATGCAGAAGCTGAATTGGATAACTCAGACCCACCCAGCTGTACACTTGCAGTCTAGCAAGGACAGCTGATTAGCACTCCTATTGAAGGAGGAAGAGAATGCCTTACAAAATATATCAGAAATCCTTTGGTCAACAGGAATATCAGATGTAGGACTTATTCGTACAGCGGGACCAGTTACTATTACGCCAAAGTCAGCATTTAGACCACAAAAAAGACAGTATCCCTTAAGAAAAGATGCAGAAGTAGGAATCAAACCTATTATGACAGCTTTACTTCAGGAAGGGGTGCTGGTGGAATCTCCTGATTCACCATGTAACACGCCCTTATTTCCTGTTAAAAAAGCGAATGGGGAGTGGCGTATGGTCCAAGATTTACAAGCTGTAAATGATGCAGTAATACCAAGAGCACCCACGGTGCCAGACCCACGCACCCTGTTGAATGATTTAAAACTTCAACAGAAATATTTTTCTGTGGTAGATATTAGCAATGTGTTCTTCTCAATACCGATACACCCTGAAAGCCAATATTGGTTTGCATTCACATTTCAGGGGAAAAGGTATACATATACGCGACTACCACAGGGATATTGTGAAAGTCCAACAATATTCGCACAAGAAATGGCAAGTAACTTGGCGGGATTCTCACCACCAAGAGGTAGCCAAATTCTACTTTATGTTGATGATATCCTGCTGGCGGCCCCCACCCAGCAAGATTGCAAAGAAGATACCATAGCGCTATTACAATTTCTAGCCACTGAAGGACACAAGGTAAACAAGAATAAACTGCAGCTTTGGAAAAAACAAGTTAAATACCTAGGATATGTAATATCCAAGGAGGGTAGGACATTAGATGAGGACAAAAATAGCGATTTTGCAAGCACCATAACCCAGTACTAAGAAGGAAATGATGTCCTTCCTGGGTACAACTAACTTTTGCCGGAGCTGGATTCCAAACTATGCCTTGGAATCTGCACCGCTGAGTAACCTGATATATAAGAAGCCTATGGCAGCACAGGATTTGTTACAACGGACACCAGAAGCAGAATCTGCTTTCTGCAAACTGAAACAGTTAATAGCATCCTCGTTAGTTTTGGGATTACCAAACTATCATAAACATTTTTTCCAAACTGTAGATTGTAAGCAAGGTTATATGACATCAGTGTTAACACAGCAGCATGGGGACAAGCAATGCCCTATTGCTTATTATTCAACACAACTGGACCCAGTGGCACAGTCTTTACCTCACTGTGTACAAGCAGTAGTTGCAGCTGCAATGGCAGTACAGGCTTCGGCCTCAGTAGTGTTGTTCCACCCTCTCACATTGAGAGTGCCTCATGCAGTCGCAATTATTTTACTGCAAGAGAAGGTAGCATATCTTTCCCCTGTTAGGCATCTTTCCTGTATGACTATATTGTTGAGCCAACCTCATATGACAATTGAATGATGTACGACTTTGAACCCCTCTACCTTGCTCCCAACCCCTGCAGATGGCACACCACACAGCTGCCTGCAGGTGATTGAGCAAAAGACACTGCCTAGAAAAGATCTTACAGATGTTTCCTTGGATGATGCCGAGGTGACATACTACGTGGATGGCTCATGCAAAAGGGGTCCTGGAGGACAGAACCTAGTAGGATATGCAGTAGTTTCTGATACTGACATTATAGAACAAAATCTTTACCACACAATTTATCTGCACAGGCAGCAGAATTGATTGCCTTGACACGGGCATGTACCTTAGCAAAAGGTAAATGTGTGAACATTTTTACTGACAGCCAGTACGCTTTTTCTACTGTACATGTTTTTGTGCAACAGTGGAAAAATCGAGGAATGATAACATCTACTGGCAAACCGATCAATCATGCACAATTTATTTTAGATCTTTTAGAATCTATTCAGTTACCCCAGAAAGTAGCTATTTGTAAATGCATAGCTCATACCAAACAACAAGACAGGATTTCAAAAGGTAATGCGAGAGCTGATACAGCTGCAAAGCAGGCAGCTTCAGAAGCATTTCTTTTGAATGAGGAATTACAACCCTCTGAGATTTTAGACTTAGAAATGTTAAAGACAATGCAGACACTTACTACGCAAGTTGAAAAACAAAGATGGGTAAAACGAGGAGCAATTCTCAAAAAGGGGCTGTACATCTCTAAAGAAGGGAAACCGATATTGCCATCTAATTTATTTAGATATGCAGCTTTGTTGAGCCATGGGCAGTGCCATGTCTCAACAGGGGGGATGGTACAACTGGTGAACCAAGTGTTCACGACGTTCGAATTTACAAACTACTCTAAAAAACTTTGCTCGTTATGTCACATTTGTAATAAACATCATGCACAAGGGGCGTTAAAGCCCAAGCAAGGGAGTTTTCCTACACCACCGTATCCGTTTCATACTATCTGTATGGATTTCATAGAGTTGAATAAATGTGAAAATAAGAAGTATTGTCTTGTCATTGTAGATATGTTTTCCAGATGGGTGGAAGCCTTTCTGACTAAAAATCCAGATGCTACAACTGTGGCCAAAGTTCTTGTTAAAGAAATCATTCCTAGATTCGGCATTCCAGAAAGGATCTACAGTGACAACGGCACACACTTCGTAAATCAGACCATACAACAGTTAAGTAAACATTTCCTTATTTCCTTAAAGAATCATTGTGTGTATCACCCTCAATCAGCATGGCTAGTAGAGAGGCATAATGGGATTTTAAAGAGCAAGCTAAGAAAATTAGTAGCAGTAACGCAGAGAAACTGGGTGTACTGTCTGCCCCTGGCACTGTTGAGCATGAGAACTGTTCCAAATGCAAAAGGATTGACTCCTTTTGAAAAGCTCTTTGGAAGGGCTTACTATATACCTCAGTGGAAATCTCTCATGCCCGCAGACCAGGAAGCTGACAGTACATTAGCAGAGTATATGCGTAATTTGTTAAATTCTAAACATTTGTTGCAGCTAAATTCTGTTTCAGATAAAGAACGAACCAGACTGTCAGAAGTGGCAATGCTCCCTGGAGTGTGGATCTGGCCGAAGGTAGTTAAGAAGAAAAATTGGGAGACTCCAAAGTGGGAAGGTCCATACCAAGTGCTTTTGTCAACACCCACTGCAGTCAAAATTGCGGAGTGTGCCTCCTGGATCCACCTGACGCACTGTAAATTAGTAAAAAACTTTGAACTGGATAAAAACCTTGTCACATGCCAAAAGTAAAAATGATAGAGTCCAGAAGAAACAGGAATGCAGAACAACCTTTTCCTCAGAAGTATTGCATAATCATCCTGTTAACTGTACTAGTGACAATAATCTTTTTGTTGTGGCCTTTCCTTTTCCCAGCCACACAGACTGAACTGAATAAACGTGAAGTGTTACTCATAGACTGGCACCCAAACTTCAATACTTACCAGGCAATCAAACATGTGTATGCTGAGACTTTCAATGTTTTGAATTGCTGGATTTGCACAGCTTTGTTGACAGCATACAGGGGATTATTAATGACTACAGTCCCCCTAGGGGTCAATGAGACCTGGGAGAACTTGATTTATGATACTTCAACCATTACAGCACAAGATAAAATAGCATTGCACTTGTCTGTTCCACAAAAGGGAAGTGTGTATTTTTATAAAAATGATACTGTTCAGGTGGGTTGAAGCAATTGCAATGTGACTGTTCCTTATAGATGTTACACTAAGGGTAATAAGGTAGATCTTTATTGTAATACAAACTATGATTCATTTCTTGAATTGATGCACAAAACACTTGATGAAGTAAAACATAATTCTGTTCTTTATAAACAACTGTCTATAATTGATGGAAAAATGTTTCATGCAGGGTGAGTGTATATTCATAACAGAGTTACTACTAAAGTAAAGGACTGTTATTTTGTGTGTGGCAGAAAGGCATACAAATGGTTACCTGAGAATTGGTCCGGCAGTTGTTTTTTGGATTACCTGGTTCTGGCCATACGACATACTGCAGTTTACCTCAAGGAAGAATTCGGAATGTCCGAGAAGTCAACAAGAAACCTGTCAGGAAACCTGTAAGTCCAGTAGGGCAAATTAATGCACACTGGAAAAACTATCAAGCTGTGGGCGATGGACTGACACACATGGACTTGAGTGATACTGTTATATCATGGGCAGGCATATTACCAGCATATGGAGCGACAAAATCAATCTGGGAGCTGAGAAAACTGTCCAAACTTCTCGAAGTAATGAGTAATGCAACTTTTTCCACTCTTGAATTGGTAACTGATGAACTGAATGCCATGAGAACTGTAGTGTTACAAAACCGCATGGCTCTTGACTTCACCCTAGTGGCGAAAGGTGGTACTTGCACTTTAACCCAAGAAGAATGCTGTTCGTATATTCCTGACCATAAACACAAGCTAGAAAATCACCTCGAGGTAATTCAGCAAGTGTCTGCCATGACCAAACCAGGTCCAAACCCACTGATGGACTTTTTCCAGAAATGGTTTGGGGGGTGGGGTACCATCCTAGTGAACATCCTGATTATGTGTTTGCTGTGGCATCCCCTGTATGAAAAGACTGATAAAAAACTTTATAGATATGTCGGTTTCTGAAACCTTATATCAAAGTACTGAGCTTGAAGAACTGTTAAAAGACTGAAAATGCTTTCATAAGTTTAAACTGAATGACTCTCTTGACTGCAAATCCTGAGTGGAAGAGGTTAGGAGAAGAAAACAAACTGTTTATGCTTATTTTGAAAGTAGAATAAAAGTATTAATAGGGAGGAAATGTTAGAAAAATATGTATTAATGTGTGTATTAGTAATATGATTAGTGCATTCAGAGCATGAAAAGGGTTAACACATTTATTCTATTTCATACTGCATAAATCTGTACAAACTGCAGATGCTTTCTGACATTGTATTGTTAGCTAAAATCTTGCTTGTGCCTTGGAAATTTACTGAGAAGCAGATGATTTCTGCTTGCGTTAGGAAAATAATGAATAGAACAATACTACTTGCATGAAACCTAGACAAGAAAGTTCCGCTTATGGTGTGAGAAAATACACAGCTGTAGAAGTTAGAGATAATTAGAACAAAGCCTGTTTGAAAATATGAACTGCAATCAGCATTTGCTTGTATGTGGATTAGAAGAGTACCTTGAAAAGTAACACTGCACAATAGAGGCTTGTAAACAGATTGATGATCACTAAGGCCAGGTTGTTTTTCTTAAAAGTTTCTCACAAATCTAGTCATGTCAGCAGAAAATCTGAGTAACATCTGCTGTAGAACAATACTGAAAGTTGTGTTTGATTACATCAGCTTAGAAGGCCATGTCTTGTAAAACAGTATAAGAATGAGCATACTTCCTGTTAATACTTAGACAAATCCTTGTATTTGCATGTTTTTGTCTCCTTGCGGCAAGTAAATTAAAGTGCCTTAACTGAACCGTACGTGTATTGGTCTTTGAAGTTTTTTCCTTTGACAATTTCTCTTGCAGATTATTGACAAATCATTACAGTGGTACAAGTGTGTGCATACAGAACATATTAATAATTCATAATCATATGAGCCTGTTGCTATGTGTCCCAATTTGTTGAGACATATGCTGACATTACATTCATATTCAAGCAACTCTTTTATCGAATCTTCATAACATGCAGTTACCTCTTGTTGTACATACCATCCTTGATAAATGTCCTCCCCACTGATTATGTCAGGTAGCTTATATCACAAACAATCATCTCCACTGATATGTGACCTTGTCTGAGAGTCACACAATATACAATTAAATGTGTGATATTAATATACCTACACAGGAGGTTTAATCAGCAGTACGTACTGTATTCTGTACATATGTGATTACTGTTCATGCTAGAACTGTCTTGTCTTTGGGGAATATGTACATTGACATGCATTTCTTTGGTGTACATTACCATGTTTCACATGTCCTCTTACCCATACTTCATTCCTATTAATCCTGTCTGTGACCCTTTTAATGCACACACTTCCCCAGACTACTGTCTTTAAAATGCAGTCTATGTGCCCTTGATAATCATCACTGTGATGGGTCCCTACTTTGGGCCAGCAATCAAGGAGCCTCAATCCTCACCACTGACACTGGTGAGGGACAGTCACTAAGAGCAAAGATGGATGCATACAATATTTTCAGATGCAGTTCCCTGCACCCACCACACTTTCCCTTAAGAGCACACAGGGAGCACACGCCAGAACTGGGGCTGGACTGTCTATCGCTCTCCAGGCCCCTATAAAACTCCATACTGGTCACTTTGGAGCTCTATGTCCCTGTTCCCAGTAGCTGACACACACACTTGAATATTTGATTTTTACACACACACGCACACACACACACACACACACACACACACACACACACACACACACACACACACACACACACACTTACACACCTGGGAAAAGCTGACAGAGATTTCCTAGCTGTGCCCCTTTCTACCCAGACTCTGAGGTAATCACACTGCCACCAGTCAGCTATTCTAAGGCTATTACAAAGGATACCCAGTTATACTGTGTACAATTAGTACTAATGCAAATGGTAGAGTGTGGCCAAAGCAGCAAGGCTTTCAGGAGCAGCCTCAGTGTCACTAAAATCAGCTAAAGTACTCCCAAGATTTTAAAAGTATTCTCTAAAGGACCACCCACAATGAAAGGTATTAGACTATATAATAATAAATTATAAAATAGAAAACAGGAGAATATTGAATACAATAAACAACAGAGTTTCAACCACAGCGATATAAAAATAATACAGTTGGATAGTTTCTCACAAATGCAGAAAACAATAACAAACTATTCTCACTAAATGCCCCTGACGGACTAACGAATTACTGTTCCCTGACTACTTACTGAACCAAGGCAAGCTAATGTATGTTGAGTGTCTTACCACAGCAAAAGCCAGATGATGTCTGTGAATGTTTGTGTGGATATGTGAGATATATATCCTATCAGAAATATTTCATGTCAGGTTCTAAAGTGCTGCTGTGACAGTTCCAATGAAACCAGATGCTGGTTAGAGGATAACATCACATCTGGTCACCTGACTCTGGTACAATACACACCCAGAGCTTTGCTAAGATGTGCTGCAGCATCTGAAAACTATAAAACAGTTTCAAAAACTTCCACCCTTCCATGGTAGCAGTTAGTTCACCCCTAAGGACTATACGGTAAGATTCCTAGACCTGGTCTTCCCAGAATTTATCTCCGGCTGCAATCACACCTGTAAGATAAAATCTTTATGGCCTAAACCAACCCATTTAATTTGCAACTCATTTTTCAAAATTAGCTGGACTGAGATTAACTTCTTCCATTCCAGAATTCTCTGTTAAAACATATACATTTAATTAGTTATAATAATACTGTCTGACATACATGTATATCTCTTCTCTGTTCATCAGGTCCCCACTCTGACACATTTTTAACACAAGTAACTGTATAAATGCATTTCTAACTCATGCATCTGTACAAATCAGTGAGATGGTCAAATCACATAAAATTCTTTACAAAACTCCAGCTAGCTATGCTGGCATATGTTACACATGTACTGCCCTACTCTCCCTGGCGCAGATGGCAATAACTCATATCATCACAATCACCCAGACTTTTATTTCAGTATGGCAAAAACATGTTTGTACTGCACTTTGCATTGAGTACATTTTCCTAGTATGTGTTAGTAATGCATTCATTGCCTTAAATTAAACCCTGGTAGTGATTGTGGCTGTCTGCACAATCCCACAGAACTAGTCTTCCCATAAGTAAACATGTCTGCATGTCTGAATGTGTTGGTGCTGCTTTATATGGTTTCCTGGCTGGCAAGGCTGTTGCTGGCTACAGAACCCCACTTGTATCTGTGTAAGCTCTGTGAGCAGCCTGCATATGCAATTAGCACTGCTGCTCATCACGCAAACATGTAAACTCAATGTAGGCTTTGCTGTAAGCCTACACAGAGTTTATTAAACCCCTAGGTCTCTTTCTATTTTGTAATTTTAGTTTCTCTAAGATAGTGCCAAACAGACTGCACCTATATATATATCTCAAACACTATTTCTTCTTCCATCCAAGTGAAGTTGCAACGCCTTACAGAATTTATATTAGCTGAAATAAGGCTTGCAATATGGAAAATTTTTCCTAGCCTTTTTTTGTGTGTCTGTGTGCTCTGAGTTTAAGCATTCTTAAAAAGACCTGTTCAGTAAGGCCACAGTTGCAGCTTAGGGTTTTGGCTCTGTAATAATTGTAGCTGTTGCTAACACAGACCATTGGCTTGAAACTCCCAACTGTGAAAAACCCCGTTTCCCTGATTTTCTTATACTTTTGTTTCCATCTGCATGAGGAAGATGGTCTCTCCCTACACTACTTAGTGTTCCATATGAATTTTTATTTTAAGTGAACATTCCTAGGTATTATTATTAACTTCCTGGAGGACATATGTTTAATTTAAGTTGCCCTTGTCTTTGGTGGAAAAACAAACAATTAAACAAATAAACTTTTTACTCTTGCCTGGTAATCTTTCTCAGATAGGGACAAACTTCACAGGTCTATGGGGAAAATGCAGACTGATTGATTCACTCTTGCATGAGGGTGTGGCCTGCTTTGCTCCACTCAAACCACCAATTCCCCAGCCATTCAACATATCCTCAGATTTATTCCCTCTGTACCACACTCAACTCTCATTATCTGACAAATTTTTTAAAGCCACATAACAAATTCAAACACCTACACTTAGCTTAGATATTCCACTAAAATTTGCACTCAAGTCAGGACACACAAGCTCAAGTCAATACACATCCTCACACCTCTAAACACCATCTGCTAGCCCTGTACTATAATATTTCCCAACTCAGCCATCCTGGTCCCACACCATTCTAAATTCATACACCAAGCACACTAAAGTCTCCTACAGGGATCACATAATATATTTTCATGCCTGTACCACCACAACATTCTCCCATCTGTAACATGACTCAGTTAAGTTCATTCCTCACAAAAAGTTATTCAACCAACCCAACTTATGTCACCAGAAATAGCTCCAACCTTAGTCTCTTTCTCTCAAAAGTGTAGATGTTACCACACCCACAGACTCAAAAAACATGATTATTTCATCATGGTTTGGTGTTTCAACATTTTAACACCACTCTGGGAATATTTACAGGTTTTTAAATTTTTTTATATGTAATTTCTGAGTCTAACCACATGGGGTCTGGCATCTTGAAGTAATTCTGATTGTTTACTCTGCCTCTAGGTATCCCACAATGCAGTGCTTGTCTGTAAAAAAATACATCACACAGGCCTCTTTCTTCCTAAAGCTCCTGTCATTGCATTAATTTTACATGCATACACTGCTGTCTTTCAGTCAGTTCATTTTAAGTAACATTTCATGCCGTTCAGTGACTACGTAAAACACAAACAGTGCAAATGCCACAGAACAGACTTTGAAAGTGTTTTTTTTACTGCTGCTTCTTTTTAGAATGGCTAAATTGCAGTCTTTTGTGAAGCCTGAATTGTACGTGTTTGACTCATCATCCATTCCCCTTCACACCTAAATTTCCAACCTGTCAAAGTGCTAAGGGAAATTTGATCTGTTACCTGCTGTGACTGACAGCTCACAGCAAGAGGCTTGACTCATATGGTTTCCTTCTTCTAGTCTTTACTTTTTGTATGGGTAGGGGAAGGACCAGGGAACTGTGACATCACAGCATGGGTGGGTTTTTAGGATGGTCATGGTGATGTCAGTGAATTTGCCAGAAAACTACCTGCATTCATTGGCCTTGATGACATCAATGAATTGGAGACTGCAGCAAGCATTTCCAGGGGGGGGGGGATAAAAGTTTTTTTGAAAGTGAAACTACCACTGTACAGTAAGGTAATGTTCTAGTGGATAGAAACAGTTTATTTAAAATATTTTAAATTCTGTATTGTTGTTTATTCATAGCAGGGACAGCAAATAGGGAGATAAAGGACATAGAAGTTGAGCATGTAATAATAGAATCCCATTATTGTCCTTTAAGTATAATATAATCCTTCACAACCCAATAATCAACAAACTCAGTCTGAAACCAAAAAGCAAATTAAAATGGCTGACAGTTTTTCACTACATCTCCCAAAACTTAAAATGCAGTGGGGACATACACCCTAACAATGTCCCAACCTCCACCCCTCACATATCCCACCCTACTATCTCTATTGATACTGCCTCTCCTATACAATATCCCACAAACTCCTCCTCTCTGCTTATCATCCATATTAACATCAGAAGCATCTATAACAAGCTACTAGAATTCCATGCATGCCTTCACTTGCATTCATCTGACATTGTAGTAATAACAAAGACATGGCTAAAAAAATGATACACAAGATAATGAGATACTGCCACCAAATTATACCATGCTTAGGGCAGACAGAAAACCTAAAAGAGATGGTGAAGTCGCAATATTTTATAAAAACACTCTACAGCTCACTCCATCATTTCTAATGCCACTCCCCTATTTGACAAAATTGAAATGCTCATATGTACTCTCAAACTAAATCAGCACAAATCCTTGTATATAACAGGAGCTTGTATCCCACCTGGAAACAATCATACCATAACAAAAGATCTCTTCTGCTGGCTAGAATCTAACATCCCCCATGAATAACTATTATTAGGTGATTTCAGTGGTTTACCTTTGAAAGCTTGAAACACACATTGTCGAAAGACAGTTGTGCAGAAATATGTTTTCAAGTTTTCGCATAACCAAAAAAAAAATGCATTGAATGTGCAATGAGTGAATGCACATTGACATTCTCTCATTGCAGATTCAGCATTTTGGGTGCAAAGTGTACTATAGTGGGGATCGAGAAGCGGACCCTTTCCCCACTGTAGTGCGACCTCGGAGTTAGAATAATAAAGTAGGGGTGTGGGGGGGGTGCATTCCCCCCACATGGGGGTGCAGGGGGGGCTTGCCCCCCTGCCTTACGATATGTATTTGAAATTGTAGTTAGAAAATCAGCGTATCTGCTTTTCGATTTGATGATTTTCGAACTTCGGTGCAGTTCGGAATGACGGTTTTCGTCATTTCAGTTTGCACAAAGGGCTGTTCGGCAGGTTGATTTTCAACCTTTCAAAGGTAAACTGATTTCAATATTGAAGTATTGACTGTCTCTCTCTCTCTCTCTCTCTCTCTCTCGCCAACAACCCCACTCATACCATAAATTTATAAATTTATATGAACAAACACAAATGATCACCACTCCCACTCACTTCAACAGTAAAATAAGAAGCGCTCCAAAATAGATCAGACACATTCATATTACATCAAAAATGGTATAACTGGAGAACACACACACAGTCTCTTAAAATGCTTACCTTCCTACATATTAGATGTTAGATAGCTAGAACACTCAAGGCCAAGAGTAAAACACTGGCTCCCATGCTCATATTTTTCTATGATTTATTCAGTTTCAGGCTGCCTCAATCTGAGAAGTTACTCTCTAGAGGCAGTCTGAGCCAATAGAAATGGCTCTCTCCTTTATACAGTAGCCCAATGAGAATCTTTCTGATGTTTTTTCAGCCTTAAGGCATGATTGATTGCTTTATTCTCACAGTGGAGTAGAAGTTGTGCCGGGCTGTTTTGAAAATAGTCCGGCAAGTGAAGTGAGCTGATTTTTTTTAAGGGACCTCCAAATGTTATATCTGTAACACTGGCATCTGTATATATTCTGTGTATGTTTAAAAGTGTTACATCCCTTTATGCTACAACTCATATATTGTAAATATTGTCATTTTTGCCCATTTGGGTCTGGCTCATGGCTGAAAAGGGTCTTTTGTCCAGTCCACTTGCCTGTTACAAAATGGAAATAAAGTTTTAATAAATAAACAGAAATATAACATAACTATAACTCATTGTTCTGAAAATTCCATGATTAGAGAACTCAGTATTATTAACTGGTGCTCCCTGTATGAAGCCAATAAACCATACACAGCTCTAATAATTGTCTTCAGCTCCTTCATACCAATAAAACACAAGTCCTACCCACTAAAATGATGGCACCAAAGTCCCACAGTTAACCCACCATGTCTCACAAGAAAACAAATATAGTGACCCGTTCTAGACGGACTAGAAAACCAATCCCTCAGACCAACAGAACTTAAACAGGTGCAAGAAGTTAAAGAAACCTACAGAAGAAAACTAGAATCAGGAAACCGCCAAAGCTACATACTACAGAATATACCACAAAAACATTTTAGCCAGACTAAGACATTTTCAAACACCAAAAAGACAATAGACAATACATTATTTCCCAAATCAACAAATAAAAAGCCCATCTCACCAAACACCCCACTAGACAAACTTGTCAATACCTGCAACCCATCCCCACTTCCTGACTACCGATTTTAAACAATACCACCAGCCTCTGTTGAACCACTGCTTTCCATTCTAGACTATTCCTCATTATACTTCTCAACCATAACTAAGAAACAGGTCAAAGATTTACTTAACAAAACTCCATACAACAAACATTAAACCATTTATACCATTCACCCTAATGCTTTTAAAATTAGTTGCAAAATCCTTTCCTCCCCATTAGCATACATCTTCAGTTTCACCCTCATAAGAAAAAAGAAAACTAGCACCTGATTGCTTCAAACATACCACAATAATCCTGTGGCCAAAACAACCCACCCTAAAGCTGTTGATGACTATTGACCTATAGTTAATATTTACTCCATAACCAAACTACCTTGAGACCCTTATTTATAACCAAACACTGAATTACCTTAGAATATGACATACTGTTCAAATGACAACACTGATTCACACCAAATACAACATCACAACAACTAGCTTATAACTCACTAACCAGTATCTATACTAATATAGAAAATAACAAGCTTACAGGCACCATAGTTGTACATTTTGAAAGAGCCTTCAACTGTATTAACCACAATGTTCTCATAGGACTGCTTAAACAATGTCAATTTTCCAACAAAGTCTGCCTCTGCTTCACTAACCTACTCCGTAAAACAAGTTTCCCTGCTGGCCAAATCTATAAACTATCAGGAAACATCACTTCAGACCTCCCATAAGGTTCAGTATGTGCACCTCTCCATCTTTATTAATAACCTGCCATGGAATCTACATAGGTTAAACTGCCTAGTATATGCTGATGCCATTGTCATTACATGAGCAAGTAGCACTTTCTCTGAGCTACAAACAGACTTTGGCAATCTCTGAAACTGGCTGCTTGCTAACAAATTAAGACTAAACATGAAAAAGAACCCTTATGTAAATTGTCACAAGTAAAAATACTTTAGTATTCCTCCAGTTCACATAACAAGGCAATAGCATCTCCCTTGGCCAGTAGTCATATCACAAAAATACTTAGAGATCATACTTCACCCAATTGTTTCTTTCCTACACATTGAAGGTCAAGTCAACAAAGACTTCACCCAGTTATGACTTGCATGTAAAATATCTCTCTTTCTCACATTAGATGCCAAACTAGCTACTGCCTGAGATGCACTGCTACCACTAGAAGAATATGGACTTCCTATCATAGGTACCAGTTCCAAACACAATACTGTCATATTAAAAAAGACAAAAATAAAATCCTCATATTTATTCAACCCCACTTTTACAGTCAACATCATTGCCTTGCTGTCTCAAAATCCATATTTTCTCCCATTTTTTCCCCTCCTCCATAATGCCCTAACTTTTAAGTAAATCAATAACAACTAACCCCCAACTAACAGAAAACATGCTTCTTTTCAGAAGCACATTCTAGTCTCCATGAAATTCCAGTGACAGTCTTCAAGTTAGACTGCCATTCACCTTAGTTAAGGTTAAAAGCTCAATTATCAAATTTTTATTCATAGCCTGAAGTTCATTACCAGAAAAATATCAGGGCCAAATCTAACTTTCAAAGTTTCAGGAATTAACTCATAAAACACCTCTGAAAAGCTCAAAGTGTACTTGCTTAAATACCACTGGATAAAAATCACAAATACAATCTTCTAATACTCTGCTAATGTAAACAGATCACTAAAAGCTGATAGCTATCATATTGACAGCACACCCTTTAGAGTTGACCCAGTAGTCAAGGACTTAGTGGCACACATAGACAGTACTCTGTCCTTTGACCATAATCTGTCTACAGTGTGAGGAAATCTTTCTATGTTACACACCTTATAAACAAAGATATGGCATCTAGGTCTCAGGAAGTCATTGTTCCACTGTAGTCAGCATTCATTAGGCCTACCACTAAGTACAATGCCCCCTTTGGTATGTACCTAACCAGGCATATCCAACAAATGGAACATCCACAGAGGTTCCTCACTAAAGGAATATGGAATATAAGTAAAATGTCCTATGCAAGACTGCATCAAGGCCCTATCCCTGTATTCTGTCTCCTATAGGCTGCTGAGGGGAGATCTATGCCTAGCATACAGGGCAATGTCAGCCCCCACCCTGATGGACCTCTTGCATATCTGTAAAACAAACGGCACCAGAACTACCTGTTCAAAATACTTAAACCTTGCCTGTGATATAAATAGGACTTGCTGAAGAGAGAGGTATTGATTCCCAGAGACCAGCCTGTCTCTGGAACAGGCCCCCATCCATGTGAAGCAAAGTTCCTCCCTAACCCAATTCAAGTGCAACTTGGACAATTGTATGGGGAGTAGGAAATTCATCCCTGGCTTTGCAGCTATGTCTCTAACAGACACAGGCAACCTGTAAATGGTTCATCTCCCAAGCTTCTGCTTACACTTATCAAGGTTAAAAGAACCTGTCAGAGATTTGGGATGCATGGCTGGGCTTAAAAAAAGGCCCTTGTGGTCATTAGCCTAGTAAACACATATGAACCTATTCAAACATTTGTATATCCTCTTTTCTCTACTTCTTTTCTGCTTTACAGATTATTCCCACCCTATTGCCCTTCACCTCCAATTGGTTCTGACTTTACTAGTTTTTCTGTCTCACAAAATCTTTATATGATGTCTTCCTATCATTGTATCTGACTAAAACTGACTACAGATCCTTTCTCAGATAAAAATCCACATTGTAATGTCCTGATGATGATTACTGCTCTCACTCTTTTACTTCATACCCTCCTCCCACACATAACATTTGATTTTTATCTCATACTGGAATGTAAACATTTAGGATTGAATGTATTTTTTATTTTTCAATATTTATATCTCTCTCTTTCTCTCTGCGTGTATGCATATGCCAAAACTATTGTCACATACTAAATGCATATATAATGTACTAAATGCATATGCCATCACTAAATGTCTGTTTTACATTTCTTGTAATACAATTTGTATAAAGCCTTCAAGGCCTGGGTTGCACCCGAAAAAGGGCTCAATGACCAGTGTGCTTGCCCTGTTAAAAATGTATAAATAAATAAAGTAGATTGAGACAAATAACATCCAGTGAAAAAGTACATAAAAGAAAAACCCAGATGGAAAAACTTAGTAAGGGTAAGTACTGCATGCCAGAAGTGGCTAAGGTATTAGAGAGGGAGAGAAGAGTTAGCTAGTAAGGAAAAAGAGTTGACTGTAGAAGTATCAGCATGCTGAGAAAAGCAGAGGAATGTGTAGAATAATACAGAGAGTGAAGAGATAAGTGAGGTAAGAGGTAGGAAAATGAAGATTCAGGAAGTGTAAGGCATGTGAAAAGGCACTGTGATAGCCTGGAGAGTGACAACAGACAGGTGGAAAAAAGAAAAGTTATTCTAATAATAAAGTGTTCCAGTTTATTGTAATAGATTACGTCTCATAGGGACTGTTCTGTGAAAAGACTTTAGTTTGGAATGCAACAGAAGGCGGTGCTAACTCTCTGACAGTGACATAGCCTGTTGTCCTGCAGGTGATTTGTTTAGAGTTTTCCCTGAACTTCTTGTTTTCAATCTCATTTCTAACAAGCTTTGGTAGATTACAGAAGATCTTTTTGACAATCTTTATTTTTTAAATGAGGTCTATACAAGGTGGTACATCTGTCAGAGTTATTACATAGGACATATACATAGTTTGTAAGATAGGAATGGCAAAACTTGTTATGGAGCAGTTTGTGAATGTGGTGCTATAAAAGAAAAGTGGCTCTAGCAGAGAGCCATATGATCTTGTCTGATGTTATGCAGTGGTCATATTGTGGTATAATAGTGATGAACTGACATGTTTTATTTATTGCGGTCTGTAGGAGGAAAGTGTTGCCAGATGAGTTTAGGACAAGTAAAGGTAAACCATACTGAAGTACCTCTTTGGCAAGTGCAACATCTATCTTCATTTCTGAGGTTGTTGCAGATAGTGTAGCAGGCTTTAAGCTGACTGAAAACTTTCTCTGCAATGTATTCACTGTCATACTGAAGGTTAGTAAATGGACCAGGAGTAATCCAAGATACAGGTAGGATGCCACTTGAGTAATTTGCTAATGTTATTGCCTGAGATGTTAATAACTGGATTTCCCCTCAGTTTTTTTTTTTGGGGGGGTACAAAAACATTACCTGCTGATTTGGCTGGGTTCAGTTGTAATTAGCTTTGGGTAAAAGAGTCACAGATGAAATAAAACCCCTTCTGTAGATTTAACTTTGAGCTAAGTGATAGAGCAAAATGTCATTGGCATACAGTATTAGGCAATTGGGAGTAAAAATTATATCACCAACAAAAAAGGAGGAAAAGTGTGGGACTAGTATAGAGCCTTGCGTGGCTTCTGATGTAATAGTGCAGGATTTTTTTCATATTTAGGATGTTGAAGATTCTGTTGGACAGACAGGCTAGATAATAAATAATTTACCTCTGAGCTTAAATTTAATGTATGCAGCTTATGTACACACAGCTGATGTTCCCCCTCCTTCAAAAACTCTTTTAAGTTGAAGGAATCCAGAGAAATAAAACAAAATGCTCTCTTGTACATATGGGGAGAAATAAATAAGATGGCACGTATCTGCAGAGCATATTCAGTTCTTTAGGCAACTACCAGAACATATTATGTATGCATTTGAAATAAGTGGTTTGTGCAGAAGTATTTATTTCAGATGCATAGGTGGCCACATTGCATTAAACTGGAAAAGAATTACAAACACCAGCACACATTAATTAGTGCCATGCGCTGGACAGTTTAGAATATGCCTCTGTACATTTGTCTAGCACCAGCAGTTCAAATGCCTAATATATTATTGCAAAGAAAATCGTAAAGAATAGTTACCTAGTCTGTCTTACTGTGATGAGGACTGCAAACTATCTGCAAAATACCCAGACGATTTCTTACTTCATAAGACTTTTTTTGTCATTCTTTCCTAGAATTCAACATGCTTCTCATAGTGAGGAAAGTCAATAATCAATGAAAAAAAGAATCCATGCTAAAAGTGTGTTGCTTGAGTGAGTCTGATTTATCATTTAAGCAAGATCCCATATGAGATTCGGCATCCTGAGATGCTGACACAAGAATAGCCACATCTAGCATAAAAAAATATTCATGAAAAATGTATTCCAACAGACTTTATAAAAAACACCAACTAATATGTACATTATTCTTAAGACTAGAAGCACATACGAAATATAACAGAATTTGAACTGCAAACATATGCAACAATGTAAGTTATTGCCACACCCCCAGAATGAAGACCAAAGGAAAATTGAGGGCAACCAGGAAATCAGCTGCAAACATGTGTAGTCTTTTACTAAAACAGACCTGATGAGATGTCATGTATGTTCTGAGTAAGTAGTTCACCAGAAAGACCAAATAAAAACGGAGCAACAGGCACCCTGTGCTTAATGTTATATTGTACAACTACAGTAGCAAAGAGGGAATTGGCCATCTTGCAGAATGAACATCTGCTAACATGAAAAAAAATGTAGCTGTAAATCAAAAGGTCTTCAATACTTCTCAGAGAAAATCCTATTAAACAAGGACAGAAGCAAACTTATCTGATAGAACAAATAAAAATGCTGCCTCAGCATGTGAAAGACCCAAATGCTAGTTTAAAGATAAGCATCCTCTGTATAACCACTGTTAGAGGATCAGTCTTCTGATCAGCATATACTAAGGTGGGAATATTTTCAACGTAAGCAGCAAGAATCATCATAAGCAGTAGGAGGGGGAGACGCCTTTACATGGTTGACTACACTACCCACTCAGAAAACTGGTGGAGACAGTAATTCATTTCATGATAAATGATTTACCATATTCAGGGTTACAGAAAAGTTGGTATCTAACCCAACTCTTGTGCAAGGCAGAAAAACTATTTCTTAATTGAATGCCGGTCTGCAGCAGGATGCTGACACAGAGAAACATACAGAGAACACACATGAACATATGCACATACATACACGCACGCGTGCACACACACACACACACACACACACACACACACACACACACACACGCAAAGTCACAAGTTGGAATGTGGAAGTCAACTAGACCATCCAGTAAAAACGCACAAAGTCACATGAAGAACATGCAAACTCCACAAAAAGGCACACCAGCCAGTAAATATCCAGACAACAAAGCACTGTGAGGCAACATTGAAGTACTGTGCATGTCTATGCTGCAATGATGGAGACACTGAATCTCTAAGAACCTTACAGAATTATTTTAGGCTTTTAATGAGGTCATCATTACCTGCAGGTCATGTGGTAACAATATTGTAATAGCATGCAAATGCACTTGTTGTACTCAAGATAGTTGATCCAAGATAATAAAAATCTAGCATTTTAGGGAATAGTATAGGACCAGGTATAGAATATAAAGAAGCAAGGTGTTACTGCAGGACTGTCCATATCTGAGAAAGAGAGTAATCTGGAGTGGTGCTGCCAGATGTATTTAATGCTACAACTCTTAGACAGTATATTTGCCACTTATCTTTGTGAATAATATGGCATATATTTACATAGATAGATAGATATGCCCCTAGGGCCCACTAGAAGTAAAGGGATAGAAGGATAAATTTAACATCCTATATATGCTGTGAATGTAATTAAATACTTCAGAGATAACCTGTAGTCTTGAGTTTCATACTCTTTTTAAGTAACATTGCCAAATTATATAGTTCATCCATGAGAAATGTCCCCTCCTTTTCTCCTCATTTTCTTATCCTGTATTGTCCAATTGTTCATGTCTCACCTACACACTGCCAACAGTGTGATTCTTAACAAAAAAAAAAAAAAAAAGAACATGGGTGAGAATCATGACAATAATCTGTGGAATATTCTGTGTCAAAAAGAAACCTACTACCTGATAACCATTCCATTTAAATGAACTGGTTGACCTACACTTTTTAGCCATGACAAGGCACCACAGTGCAAGACACAAACTGTAAATTATACATATACTAAGGAATAAACAAACTTATGCATAGTACAGGAGCAAAGAAGAGGTGATACATTTGCATGCTATTTACAACTATAAAAGCAAACGATATTATTTACAGTATGTACAGGTAAGACATGTCTTCACTCAGTGGTCATTCTTTAAGAGTATTTTTTTATTAGAAAGCTGTGACCGCATCACAAGATGCAAGGACTAACCAATGTCATGGACACAAAATCATTTGGTGTTCTTAAACAGATATTGTTTTACTCCATTTCTAAATAATTGTTTCCTGCTGCCTCACTTCTACAGGTTGCTAATTCCAAACAACTGGGCGTAACCTAGAGAGCCTTGATCCTGTGGTGGTTCAGTGTCCTTTGTTGGTTACCAGTCTAGAAATAGCTCTTTCTACTGATGAGGTTTTAAAATGAGGTTTAATGAGGAAAATGCTGCCTTCTTGACTGTCTCTAAGTCTGCACTTTGGCTGCTTGATTGATAATTTTGTTTTCATTGGGGATAGTGTCTCATTTTTAACAGCTTATAGATTTGACAGCTAAGTAGAAATGTGTCTCTGTCATTTACAGATAACCAGTTACACTACTACAGGTGCTGACAGTGATGAATCTGTGGTTCAGGAAGAAGAAAATCTGCAGATTTTGTTCATAGTAGTTTATATTTTACATACTTTTGAGTAGGAATACTAGTTTACAAGAGAGAGCCTTTATTTGATTTTAGGGATATGCCCATTTTTACCTAAGGCATTGCAATCAGTAGGGGTAAAGAGGTGTAGGATTCTATAACATAATTTTAGTCGGTGGAGGGTTTTGTAAATAATGTTGTCAGTATGCCTGTCCAGTGAAAGAGCAGTGTCCAAGGTGATCCCTAGGTACTTCTGTTTTGTTACTAGTGGTGTCCAAGGTGATCTCTAGGTACTTCTGTTTTGTTACTAGTGGTGTCCAAGGTGATCCCTAGGTACTTCTGTTTTGTTACTAGGGGTAGTTGCTTGCTGCCTGTAACAGTAATGATTATGTTACCTCCATGCATCGGGTATTTTGATTCCAGAACTTGCAATATTAGCTTAGGTAGTTCAATGATCAGACGTTTTAGCATCTAATTGTCTTGTATCCATTAAGCTCCTTCATTCATAGGTTCATAGGTAGGTACTAGGCTATTGACCCTAGGGCCTATATAAGCCTAGCCAAAAAGGTACCCTGGCTTTCGCCACCCAAGAAAATTATATAGGCTCATAGGTAGGTACTAGGCTATTGGCCCTAGGGTCTATATAAGCCTAGCCAAAAAGGTACCCTGGCTTTCGCCACCCAAGAAAATTATATAGGCTCATAGGTAGGTACTAGGCTATTGGCCATCATTGACCTATTTATTCTGCTCAACCACTCATCTTTATGGGGCAGAGAGATAGAGAGAATGAGAAGTGATAGTCAGGGACCACGGGCATCATCCTGTGGAAAGTCAGGAGATTTTTGTTCTGGCATTACTCTTTCCATCTTTTTGCTAGCAGGGTGTTATGGTACCTGTTACATGTAGGTCCACTTAGATTTCCAGCATTCATAACCAATAGAAATAGCTGCTGAGAACTGCTCTGCTTGGCTGGCTCAATTCACACATCCCACCTTCTTACATAGAATGTACACCTCTGATCTGGCCCCCAGGTGTTGTTCATGGAGCAGGACTAATATCAACCATTTTTGCTTGGATGAATGATCCAAATATCACCACTTATTGTCTTCTGCCTTTATCTGGTCTTCCACTTCCCAGACCCGACCATTTGAAATTATATCACCTGAGACATAGAGACAGCTTTATCCCTTTATACCATGGAATGAGACCCATGTTCAGTATTAATTAAAGGCTACAGATTTATAGAAAGAAATCTGTTTAGTAAAAATTCAACAAACACACACATACACACATACACACACAGACACACACACACACACACACACACACATATATTTATGCACACACACAAAAGAAAGTAATCTCCAACTGAGCTTGGTCAGAGTATTAACACAATATGTAATGCAGACTCTAGATGTTGGTTAGAAAGCTCTCTCTGTCTCCACTGACTGATAAAAATACAGTTTCCTTTTGACATTTGCAGTGGAGACTCCAAGGTCCATGTCAAGCCAGGACACAATATGAGTACAGTCACTGGCTGGAAGAGTATACCAAGATAAAAAAATCTAAAAATATTACTAATATAATAAAAATATTTATTTCTCAGGAAACACAAGTCAAAATTCTGTACCCTCACAGCATGCATTTTATCTGACTGCCCAGAGCTTGAGAACAGGAGTTAGGAATGGCAAGCATAAGACTATTATACCAGGGAGTCAAATGAAACAAGGTAGATTGTCCATAGCTGAATAAATAGATTCTGTAGCTTATCAGATAAATATGGTGCCAAACAAACTAATAGGATTGAAAGTTGCTTAGATGCAGGTATAGTCTAAGCTCTATTTTTTCAGGTGCTACTATACCCTTCTTTGCAGTGCGTGTGCTACAAACTGAATAAACTGTTGGTGGTGTTAGTGGTCATCTCATTAACAACAGTCAGTGCTGCAGATTAAACAGATTTATAGTGCCAATACTCCACCACAGCCCTCCCCATCTTCCCACGCTAGGACTACATGTTAAAGAAATCCATGCTGTTAGTGATCCCCTCATGGTGATAAGTTATGGGATTCCTTAAATATGTGCTTGACTGTAGTAGTCCACCCTTCCTCCATGTAATGACTGCCTTATTGTCTAACGAAATATCCTTCCTAAATCTAGCTGCATTGTTCCTACTGATCAGTCTAGCATTGTACCGTATTATACATACATGCATATCACTGTATGACAAGAGGAGATTTATAGTTTGTCTGCTCTTCCTGTTTTTGCATCTGGGACCCTGCAGCTGCCCCACTATCCTTAGCTCCACCTCTGGAATGGCTCAGTGTTTTTTCACCATATAACTTATTTAAAGAGCCATTTTACTTACTCCTCGTCAATGTTATGATTAGATAATATCCACAGTCAGGAAATACAGTTCCATGAGCAGCATAAGCATAATGCCTTTCTTAAAGGGGACAGTAATGTCACTTTGTCCTCCACATAAGAAACTCCCAGTTATGCCACACAACGGTATGCTATGGGGAATTTAAGCATGGCTGTGCCAATTATGGATCTCCAAACCACAATGGTTAATGATAACAGTGGTGACGTTTAGGGTCATGATGGCACAATATAGTGCTAAAGATGGTGAGCTGACAGTCATGACAAAGGAGTATCAAAAGAAAGGATGCACCCATACAAAAATAATGAGTGTTGACGAGAAAGAAATTATGGAAGTGCTAGAACTATGGATTCACCTGACCTGTTGATTCACAATTGTTGCTAACATAAATGAAACTTTTATAAGATAAGTCACCTCTGACATAGGATGGTGCACTTTTTTGTCTTTTTGATGTAAGCTAGTTAGGCAGACAAGTCATTGCATCTACCATGCTCTTTTTTCATCTATATGAATTAGGTGATCTAATGCTCTTTTTCCCTTACTGTTTTACATCTGGCAACTAATTTGACATACCACTTAACATTACCTATCACTGCTGTCAGGGCAGTCCTTGATTAGCTATTTCTCCAAAATCTAGAACTTACTTCATGACATCACCACTTTAAATGTCAAAAGCGCACAAGTGTTTCATGGCTGATGCAATGACCTCTTTACTAAATTTCCATAAAGAAAGAACATAAGAAATTATCCTAACTAGGAACCAAACAGAAAGGAAGGCAGTGAAGTAAACTACAGCTCCATACAGATTTAAAATGTAGATTTTTAATAAACCAACACATTCTCTAAAATGTGCAAAACTCTGTAAAAAAATAAATAAGCGCTTCCATCCTGATTATCCCCAGACTTCATCAGATAATTAAAAAAAACAGTTCACACTATCTTAAATAACTTCTCTAAGTCACATGGCCTGCCTTAAAGCCTTTTAAAGAGCCCACACCAAATACACACAACCAGATAAACCATAAAAAGCCTGATACTGTTAAAAGCCAAAGCTTGTTAAATAATAAATGCAGTCAAATGGTGTCTATTAAAATTACCCTGTCTGGACTACTAAAAATGCAATACATTCATATAAAACCTGTAAAAAAACCTGTAAGTGAAACTGGTTAGTAGCTCAAGTAAATAAGTAAAATTCCTTTTCATTTTTAGGTAAACTCGTATTCCAAGGGAGTACCCATCCAAGTACTAACCAGACCCAACCCTGCTTAGCTTCTTATATCAGACAGGATTGGGCACATACAGGGTGGTATTGTCATGGGTAATGGTATGTAACACCGTGGTTGATTATATAAAAGTGTAATAAACAAATTTACCTTATAAAATAAAAAATAGGTTTAGCCATCATTAATATTTTTAGTTAAAATAATGAATATAAAAACTGGTAACCAAAGTTTGCACACAAATACACACAGCAACAAGCGATCCCGAACACAATGAAGGACGTCTTCTTTGATAAAGTCAACGGCAGCCAGAAGTAGACAAACAAAAACAGTTTATTGAAGAAAATTACTCATCCAACCCTCAGATTAAGCGCTTTTGTCTCCAACACGGAGACTTCATCAGAATCTAAGGTAGCACAACACCACATCCCTTATATACTAAATACATCCAATTAGCTGACATTTAATTAGATAATAAGTAAATAAGTTAATGAATCAATAACCTCATTTTATCTTAAAAGACCATGCCACAAAAAATGCATGCTGACAAATCCTGGAGACATTGTAAAAGCATTTGAAAACCTGTATGAATAACAACCTTGAGAAATACATAGTAATTAGGAATAAAATCATGATAAATAGAAAGAATCATAAAAAGCATATGCCATACTGTTGTACCAATTGTACTGTTTAAGGATATTGTTTAAAAATATTGTTTAAAAACATATGCATGCAAAGCAATATGTCAAACCTAAATATATGTAAAAAATATATATACATATATATATATATATATATGAATATAAATATATAAAAAAATGTAAAATGCATAAATATAAATTCAGGTACATAAAAATATATAAAAGTGTATAAATGTATAAATATATAAATATATAATTTCATAAACATATCAAATATATATATATATATATATATATATATATATATATATATATATATATATATATATATAAAATATGAAACATATAGTACTTTTTCAAATGTCGTAACTTAAAAAATGATGTAACTTAAAAAATGAAAGACCAATGACTATATACGTGTATTTAAATATATGAAAATCAATCCCACTAAAATTGTTTCCAATAAAATAAAGCACAGTTGAATAAAAAGGTTGAACTATTACCAACAATATGTGTATTACTAGGCACAACTAAAATTATATACATCTATTCAGTTTTTATGGGAAATAAGAAATGTAAAAAACCTAACAAAACTTGAGAAAAACAACATCTATAGTGATTATTGTTCTCTAATAATGTTCATTTAAATAAATATGTATAGTAATATTCATATTTTTATTTTATTTTTATTATTATTTATTATTTATTCTTATGTTTCTTAGGATCACCTGTGAGCATTTTCAATGCTGGGGTAATAGAGATGTGGTCGTTAAGGCCCTTGCCACAACAAGAGTCCAATCTAAGCTGCCACATCATTTCTTTTAACTCCAGTTGGGTTTCCCAATCACCACCTCTCTCAAAACATTTCACTTCCTCTATTACCCAGAATTTAAAATCTGCTTTTGGGCAGATCAATACATGTCTGTACATAGCATTATTTACATTTTGTTTGCTTATGTCTCTCATGTGTTCATAGATTCTGGATCGTAAGTGTCGTTCAGTTTTCCCAACATAGTAGCTCCAACAGATTTTACAAAAAACAAGGTATACCACCCCTTTTGTATAACAGCTACTATAAGTTTTGGCAACCAGAGTTGTTCTAAGACTAGGTATTCTAATCTCCTTTTGTCCTGCTATAAACGCACATTGTGCGCATCTACCACATTTAAATGTCCCACATTTCTTATTTGCCCCTTGTATATTGTTACCTTGTTTTTCTAAGATGTTCTTAATATTTCTGTTCCTCCTGTAACTATAACTTATATCATTTTTGAATACATCAGTTTTAGTAGCCATTTCTCTAAACATATCCCATGTCTCATTTATACATTTCCTAAGTTGACCTATCCCTTGATAGTACGTAAGGGTTAAATAGGGGATACTTTTTCCATGTTTTTTATTGTGGTGGTTACTATCACTTCCCAATTCCTGAACACCCCCATTCACTACGTTGTTGTCTCTGCAGAAATCGCTGCTCTTAACTAATAAAGGAGTATATTTTTTATCACTTCTACCCTTTAGGACCGGATGTTTTACATCATTAATCAAATCTATCGGGTATCCTCTCTCCAGGAACATATTACCCACAAATTCAAGCTCTCCCATAAATTCAACGTCATCTGAAATCATCCTCGCCATCCTAATCATTTGTCCCTTTATAATATTCTTTTTTAATACGTAAGGGTGGTCACTATCAAAATGTAGATAAGCGTTGGAAAAATGTTCCTTTCTATATATATTAGATTTATAACACTTATTAACATAATCCTTCTCTAACCTCACATCCAAAAAATGAATAGAATCTGTTCCAATATCATGTGTAAATTCTAAAAATGTCGTAGTATGATTAATATAAACAATAAATTCATCTATCCTTTCAGTAGGCCCTTTCCAAACAACAAAAATATCGTCTAAAAATCTATAATACTTACTAATGTGCCTATAATAGTCAGACAGAAATATAATCTTCCTTTCCCAATATAACATGATTATATTAGCATAAATAGGGGCACACGCAGAACCCATTGCCACCCCTTCTTTTTGATGATAATATTCGCCTTGGAAATACACATAATTGTATTTCAGGACTAACTCCATGTTTTCTAGTACTAACCTAAATTCATCATTAGTTACTAACTCGGTTTCAGTTAGAATCTCTTCAAACCATGTCATTCCTATGTCTGATGGTATGACGGAAAACAAATCTCTTACATCTATGGTGATAAGAATACTATCATTGGTATATGAACATTCTATCAGAAATAAGTTCCCCTGCACGTAGGAAGTTGCACGGCAAGACACAAGCGCAAAAAGAAAAAATTAAGCCAGCAACTGGTGAGCCATGGAGAAAAGTAGTTTATTAAGACTACTAAAAACTACTTAAGACTTCATAAAGGCTTAATTCAAACAGACCGGTTTCGGCCTGGGTTTAACCTGGCCTTCTTCAGTGTATTACAGAAAAAAACATGCCAAATAAGAGAAGTCTTATATGGTAAAACAAAACATTTGATTGGCTGACAGAAGATATCACAGTCATTAAACTCATGAATATTCATAATGCAATAGGTAATATTGAGATATCACAAAATATAATTCATAAATATTCATTAAGCCCTGGATTAAACAGGGCACCAAGTTTGGTTATCCATTTCTTTTCTTTTGTATCAAGTTTACTGTGCCAACCAGATTTCTGAGTTCGATCACCAATAAGTTTGTCAATAATAATAAAATGAAATTTGGCTGTTTGGTGTTTTAGTATGTGTTTGTATAAAGCATTTGTGGTTCTTTTACATTTGATGTCACTCAAGTGCTCTGACATACGTAACCTGAATGGCCTGGAGGTTTGACCAATATAAAAAGAATGGCAGCTGCAGCAAGCCATATAAATAGCCCAGTCAGTGTTGCAGTTGGCAAAAAATCGAATGTCATATACTGTACTACTGTTTTTACTGCTGAATTCCTTTGATTTCAAAATATGTTTGCAGTTAATGCAATGACCACAAGGGAAACAGCCAATATGTTTGTCACCCATAATGGTGGTCTGATACAACTGAGGTAGCATAGAATCAGAATGATGTTTATAATGATTGAAATGTGCTGCTAGGTTTTCCCACAACATTTGGCAGAAATACTAATAGAATTATGGACATCATCAAGGATAATTGGAAAATATTGAAGGCGGATGGTAATATTAATACGTTAATTCCTAATGTATGTTCTTTTTCATTCAGAAAAGGAAAAAACCTAGCAGCACATTTCAATCATTATAAACATCATTCTGATTCTATGCTACCTCAGTTGTATCAGACCACCATTATGGGTGACAAACATATTGGTTGTTTCCCTTGTGGTCATTGCATTAACTGCAAACATATTTTGAAATCAAAGGAATTCAGCAGTAAAAACAGTAGTACAGTATATGACATTCGATTTTTTGCCAACTGCAACACTGACTGGGCTATTTATATGGCTTGCTGCAGCTGCCATTCTTTTTATATTGGTCAAACCTCCAGGCCATTCAGGTTACGTATGTCAGAGCACTTGAGTGACATCAAATGTAAAAGAACCACAAATGCTTTATACAAACACACACTAAAACACCAAACAGCCAAATTTCATTTTATTATTATTGACAAACTTATTGGTGATCGAACTCAGAAATCTGGTTGGCACAGTAAACTTGATACAAAAGAAAAGAAATGGATAACCAAACTTGGTGCCCTGTTTAATCCAGGGCTTAATGAATATTTATGAATTATATTTTGTGATATCTCAATATTACCTATTGCATTATGAATATTCATGAGTTTAATGACTGTGATGTCTTCTGTCAGCCAATCAAATGTTTTGTTTTACCATATAAGACTTCTCTTATTTGGCATGTTTTTTTCTGTAATACACTGAAGAAGGCCAGGTTAAACCCAGGCCGAAACCGGTCTGTTTGAATTAAGCCTTTATGAACTCTTAAGTAGTTTTTAGTAGTCTTAATAAACTACTTTTCTCCATGGCTCACCAGTTGCTGGCTTAATTTTTTCTTTTTATATGAACATTCTCCCATTTTCTTCAAAAAATCCCAGGAGTCTATTAATATATGATCATATTTCTTGTAAAACTGCTTTAATTTTGAATCAACATATATAGCCAATGGTTGCTTCTTAGAACCCTGAGATGAGACAATAGGTCTCATAGGTGGGTCATAAACTGATTTATGAATTTTTGGTATACCAAAGATAGCTGGAATAACTGGTTTTGGGACTTTAAGGAAGTTGTAAAGATCCATATCAATCAAACCCTGTAGTAGGTTGTCTTCCAATACTAAATCAATCTGTCTGTATGATATATTGATTTCATTTCTAGAGACACTACTATATTGTTTATCATTGTCTAGAATAGCCTTCATCCTAGTCGTATAGTCCCATTTGTCCATGAATACCACACCCCCACCTTTGTCCGGTTTCATAACTCTTATTTTGTCATCCTCACTCAACTCTTTCAATAATTTCGTTTCAACGTCAGTCAGATTCCTAACTGGTTTGGTATTGTACATATTCAAAACCAATAAAGAAGCCAGGAAGAATAAGAATCAATCGTTTCCAATAGTCAGTCTGTATGAACGCTTTATTAAAAAACTGCGTTTTCGTCTAATAATAGACTTCCTCAGATAAAACAGCCTCTACCACCTTTTCTTTTTATAGTAATTAATTATTCCAAAACCAATCATATCTCATCATTGGTTTACAAATTAACAAATCAAAATTAACTATTGTAAAACCTCATTAAATATGTTTGTCCATAAAACCACATGTTCCTTAATACAAATAATTCTTGTTAAAAACATTTTTCCATAAAACATTTAAAAACTAAGTATTTTCCTTTTATAATAAATATATTTATAAACTTTTTCCGTAAAATATAGATGCATTTATTGAGTTTAAATCTACAGTTTCATGTGAAAACCTGTGTATCCATTCATGGGGGATTAACGCCATCTGGTGGCGATTTCTGGTACATCCTTTGCTACTTTGCTCTAGCTGCTTTGAGCTTTAATAGTGGTAATATAGAGATATTTTCATTCAAGCCGGGGGGTCTATTAGCCTCCAAGGCTACTTGCCACCACAGTTCTTTGTACCCAATATTCTCCTTCCATGGGCTTCCTCTAATATCTATTTTAACTTGGTCCAACACAAAAAAACCATAATCATATCCCTTACATGTCCTTGTGTGTCTAAATAATGCATTAGTGTCCTTCCCTTTCCTAATGTCATACGTATGTTCGTAAATCCTCTTTTTTAAGGATCTTTCTGTTTTACCTACGTAGTAGGAAGGGCACTTTTTGCAAATTACTAAGTACACAAGGCCTCTCAATTCACAATTAAAGTACCCCTTACTGTACAACCATAAACCTCTACTTTCCAAAAATATTTTCTCACAATTTATAACCATTTCACATTGTTTACATTTTCCACACTTAAATGTCCCCACCTTACTTGATTTTGCTCTATCCCCTATTCGTAGATTTTTACTATTCCCTGTTTCTAATATGTTTTTTATATTTAGGGAATTCTTATACACCACTTTTGGGTTAGTTTTTGCTAGTCCATTTAGATCAGTGAAAACCTTAAATCTCTCCCATTCATTCTGAAATAGTGCTCTCACTTTTTTATTAAGACTATTATACTCTAATACTAATGACTGTTCATAATTCTCATCTTGCACACTTATATTTTCATTCTGGTCCGTTGGCATTTCTTTTATACCTGTTATAGGTTTAAACCTTCCACTTCTTGCATTTGTTACCTCAGTCCTAAGCTTATTGATAAACTCCTTGGGGTATCCCCTATCTGTGAACATCCTCTCCAGCTTATCACATTCTTTAATATAATCCCCGTCAGATGTTGTCATCCTAGACCCTCTAATAAACTGGCCCTTAACCAAGTTTCTTTTGCAGTGTATCGGATGTTCACTGTCAAAGTGAAGGAAGGAGTTGACATATGTTGTCTTTCTATAAACTCTGGTCTCAAAAGAGTTGGTTGTTTTTAATATTTCTACATCCAAATAGGCAATACTGTCATAGGATATATTGTATGTGAATTTGAGGAAATTAGTTGTGTCCCCTAAATATTTAAAAAATTCGTTTAATTTTTCAATACTTCCAGTCCAAAGTATTATGATGTCGTCCAGGAACCTTCTATATAGCTTACAATATTTTAAGTAACTTGAAGGAAAAATATACTTATCCTCCCAATTGGCTAGGACTAAATTGGCAAAGGTAGGTGCACAGGCTGCTCCCATCGCCACGCCTTTTATTTGTTGGAAGAACTCTCCCTTGTGGACTAAAAAATTATTTTTTAATATTAAGTCCATCAAGCCCGTGCATGCTACTTTGTCCTCAAATGTCAATTTTTTGTCCCAAAATACTTCTTCCTCAAACATACGAATCCCTTCTTCATATGGTATTGAACCAAATAGGTCCACTACATCAATGGTCACAAACACTATATCCTTATCAAATAACTCTGGATCAAGTGCTCTTAATAAATCCCAAGAGTCCCGTAATATGGCCCTTTTATTTTTCCAGATGTGTTTAGTTTTAACATCTACAAACTTGGCCAAAGTTGTGGTTTTAGACCCCTCTGCTGACACTATCGGCCTAAAAGGGGGGTCATCACTTTTCTTGTGGATTTTCGGTATACCGAAAATTACTGGTATTTTAGGTTTGTTAATTTTTAAAAAAGAGCACATTTTTTCATCCAAGACTTTTTCCATTACCATATCTGTTAGTGTCATATCAATCTTACTATATGCTAAGTTTATCTCATTTCGAGAAACAACCTTATATTTTGTTTCATCCCTAAGGATATCATTCATTTTACCTTCATATTCTATGGACTCCATTATGACAATTCCTCCGCCCTTGTCGGGCTTCATGACTCTAATCCCCTTATTATTTTTCAAGTCTTGCAAGCTTTTTATCTCTCTCTCACCCAAGTTGTTAGCATATTTAACCCTTTTATCCAAATTTTTAATACCCTCTACCATAACATTCTCAAAATTCTTAAGTTGTGCATGTATGGGTGGATTAAAAACCGACCTATTTTTTAGTATCCGTTGTTCCTCAGTTGTATGTATAGTTCTCCTATCTATACCATATTCATCATTCCTGTATAATAATTCTAAGTTCATTTTCCTTAGAAATAATTTAATATCTAATATTGTTTGTACTCTGTCCCCTCTCTTTGTTGGTATAAATTTGAACCCTTTCTCCATTAGTGAAAAATGTTCCTTTGTGAGTTGTAAGTTACTGAAATTATATATTGTGAATGCATTTAAGGTGTACTTATTACCGTCTTGCTCTATAACATCATTCCTTTCATTGATCTGGACGGGGGTTTCTATCTCCTGTATTGCCCCTTTCCTCTTGGCCCCCCTCTCCCTTGAAAATCCATATAGTTCCTTTCTTTTGGACTACATTCGTCATGTTGTATTTCTAATGGTGGGAAATCATTGTCATAGTCAAAATTGTGTGCATCAAAGTTATAGGTTTCTCTTTGATATTCCCTGTTAGCTGTATTATTTCTCCTTGCCCATTTATTTCTATTAGTTTTCTGATATGGGGGGGGCTGAATTATTAACTGGGTTGGGGTAGCTAGTATTATTCTCATACTCCACAATATCTCTTCTTAGTTTTTCTGTCTTTCTTGCCACTAATCCTGTACATTTTTGTTCTATCCCCCCTTTAATATTAAAATATTTCTGTTTCTCCTCCTTGATTTCAAAAATCAGGTCTTCCTTTATGTGTGAATCTAGTTCACTTATTTGGTCATTAATCAACTCAAGATTCCTTTCATTCTCCTCAATAATGCATCTAACAATATCCATACCACACTTGTTAAAAACCTTCACCAAGTCCTTGTGAAATACAGAACCTATCTGCACGTTGTTTGGATATTTCCATGTGCGTAGTCCCTTAGGGACTATACAACGATGCAGACATTCCTTTAAATAACCATTCTCAATTGTGATAGCTTTGTATTTATACATTAGTTTAGAAAAGCTATCCATTTTTTTGCTATAAGATTCTACATTAGTAGTACGTTTACTATTTTTGTCATTTTTATCTGTAAATTTAAAGTCATATGGCTCTTTAAGCCATTTGTTCATCTCCAAAGTATTGGGGATGGAAACAGTACCTTGTTGTGACCGCTCCTGTGGTTCACTGACAAAATTAGCGCTGACATCAAAGCCGTCATTTTCGGCATCCTGGAAAATAATGGGCGTCGCTGCGGGGTTAAAAGATGCACCTTTCGGTTCGATCCCTTCATCATTACTTCTTTCCCCTTCTGGACAATGTCTTTTCCTTTTCGTTTGCAGTTGGCGTATTCCTTGCCCGTCGATGTCTCTGCCCACTTCTGGACGCTGTGTACGTACCACTATTGCCTCACAAAGAGGCATCAGCAAGTCAACCAAAGCTGTTAGTTGTCCTATAAGTCTTTTTGCCGGGCTGCCCTCGTCATTGCCTGGCTGAGTGTCCTTATCCTTCTCCATACCGCTCAATAAAACCACGAAAATACAAAACAACGGTCAGCTTCCCTCAATGTCACCAAAATCAAAACCAATAAAGAAGCCAGGAAGAATAAGAATCAATCGTTTCCAATAGTCAGTCTGTATGAACGCTTTATTAAAAAACTGCGTTTTCGTCAAATAATAGACTTCCTAAGATAAAACAGTCCCTACCACCTTTTCTTTTTATAGTAATTAATTATTCCAAAACCAATCATATCTCATCATTGGTTTACAAATTAACAAATCAAAATTAACTATTGTAAAACCTCATTAAATATGTTTGTCCATAAAACCACATGTTCCTTAATACAAATAATTCTTGTTAAAAAACATTTTTCCATAAAACATTTAAAAACTAAGTATTTTCCTTTTATAATAAATATATTTATAAACTTTTTTCGTAAAATATAGATGCATTTATTGAGTTTAAATCTACAGTTTCATGTGAAAACCTGTGTATCCATTCATGGGGGATTAATGCCATCTGGTACATATTGTACATATTCACCATACGTATCCTCCTAGTTACGCTTCTCTCAAAATTCATAATTTCGTAATGTATAGGGGGATTAAATGTACTAGCTCTCTTAAGTATGTTTTCCTTTCTAGTAGTATTCCTGTCTTTGAACATGTGAAGAAAATTTAATTTTCTCGTGAAAAGTTTTATATCCAATAAGACATTTTCTATTCTAGGAATGTTGGTAGGTACAAAGGTAAATCCTTTAATAAATAGGTTAAAATAATCTTCAGTGACCTGCTTGTAGGTATAATTGAATATATTGTAATTCCTACTAGTACAAACAATATTGTGCCTATGTTCATCTATTGGAACTACAATTCCAATATCACCAAAACTGGTATAGAGCACTGAATTCTCATGTGTTATCTGTGTAATCTCCCCATATTTTGAATGTTGTTGTTCTCCATCACCTGTGCATATGTGGGTTGCTGCATTTGGTTCCGTAACCGCTCTGACCTCCTGGGTTCCTCCAGGTCTAAAGGGATCTCTTCCCTAACAGTGTTAGCACTTTCCCCACGACTAGTAAAATGCTGTTCTCCTTCATTGTCGTCATATTCGTGGTGTGCATAATAAGGTTGTTCCCTATCAAAATAGTCATGCTGTCGTCCACCCCTTCTGTTTTCTCCAAATTGATTAAAATATGTAAAATTCCTATTATTGTACCTCCCATTTCCCCTCCAATTGGTATTTTTATTGGTATAACTTCTATAATTATGATATGTATTGTTTTTAGACTCGACATAGTATGCTATACCTTTCTCATACACAGCCAAATCCCTTTCCAGTTTTGACATCTTCCTGTTAATGTTGCTATTAGTCATATTATCTACATCACATAATATTCTCAAATACACATTCTTATGTTCATCTACTTGAAATAACAAATCAGTACTGATGCAATCATACAATACATCTATATCTTTTTTAAGTGTCTCCATATTTTTAGTATTTAGTTTAATCATTTCTTTTAATATTGCCAGCCCACAGTTGTTTAAAATTTCACAAATAGTTTTAAAAAAATCCTTGTCTTCTCTAGCACAATTAGGAAATGTGTTAAGTCTTAGTCCTTTAGGAATAATTTTCTCTTCCAAACATTTTTCTAAATACCAGTTTTCAATAACCAATGATTTATACTTGGTTAACAAAGTTTTAAAAGTCTTACATGAATCCTTGTATGTAGTACCACTTCGTGTTTCTTTGTCCTTCTCCCTATTATTGACTTTAAACGATTTATTAATCCATGTCTGAAAATCCAGGCTCCTATACTTCTCCGGTATCTCCTGCCCCTCGAAAACATGATCAACGGTGTTTTTGTAAGACAGAACGCCCCTGGAAGCCCTCTGGCCAAATTCGTGTATATGACTCGTTTCTCGTCGCTCATTTTCAGTGTCTGACATCATCCTACTCGCGCCAGCCCTCGTTGGACTACTCTGTGCGCAAGGAATGCTATTGCCAAACCCAGGAACTCCAGTGTCAGTCTGAGAATGGGTTTGAATAACCCTGATAAGTTCCAACAAAAGGCTGCTACTATCCATAATAGAGACTCCTCGTATACGGGTTCGCAAACAGTACGAAACGAAAACTGGTAACCAAAGTTTGCACACAAATACACACAGCAACAAGCAATCCCGAACACAATGAAGGACGTCTTCTTTGATAAAGTCAACGGCAGCCAGAAGTAGACAAACGAAAACAGTTTATTGAAGAAAATTACTCATCCAACCCTCAGATTAAGCGCTTTTGTCTCCAACACGGAGACTTCATCAGAATCTAAGGTAGCACAACACCACATCCCTTATATACTAAATACATCCAATTAGCTGACATTTAATTAGATAATAAGTAAATAAGTTAATGAATCAATAACCTCATTTATATTTATATTTATGCATTTTACATTTTTTATATATTTATATTCATATATATATATATATATATATATATATATATATATATATATTTTTTTTTTTTTTACATATATTTAGGTTTGACATATTGCTTTACATGCATATGTTTTTAAACAATATTTTTAAACAATATCCTTAAACAGTACAATTGGTACAACAGTATGGCATATGCTTTTTATGATTCTTTCTATTTATCATGATTTTATTCCTACTTACTATGTATTTCTCAAGGTGGTTATTCATACAGGTTTTCAAATGCTTTTACAATGTCTCCAGGATTTGTCAGCATGCATTTTTTGTGGCATGGTCTTTTAAGACAAAATGAGGTTATTGATTCATTAACTTATTTACTTATTATCTAATTAAATGTCAGCTAATTGGATGTATTTAGTATATAAGGGATGTGGTGTTGTGCTACCTTAGATTCTGATGAAGTCTCCGTGTTGGAGACTTAATCTGAGGGTTGGATGAGTAATTTTCTTCAATAAACTGTTTTCGTTTGTCTACTTCTGGCTGCCGTTGACTTTATCAAAGAAGACGTCCTTCATTGTGTTTGGGATCGCTTGTTGCTGTGTGTATTTGTGTGCAAACTTTGGTTACCAGTTTTCGCTTTACTGTTTGAACCCGTAATGAGGAGTCTCTATTATGGATAGTAGCAGCCTTTTGTCGGAACTTATCAGGGTTATTCAAACCCATTCTCAGACTGACACTGGAGTTCCTGGGTCTGGCAATAGCATTCCTTGCGCACAGAGTAGTCCAACGAGGGCTGGCGCGAGTAGGATGACATCAGACACTGAAAATGAGCGATGAGAAACGAGTCATATACACGAATTTGGCCAGAGGGCTTCCAGGGGCGTTCTGTCTTACAAAAACACCGTTGATCATGTTTTCGAGGGGCAGGAGATACCCGAGAAGTATAAGAGCCTGGATTTTCAGACATGGATTAATAGATCGTTTAAAGTCAATAATAGGGAGAAGGACAAAGAAAAACGAAGTGGTACTACATACAAGGATTCATGTAAGACTTTTAAAACTTTGTTAACCAAGTATAAATCATTGGTTATTGAAAACTGGTATTTAGAAAAATGTTTGGAAGAGAAAATTATTCCTAAAGGACTAAGACTTAACAAATTTCCTAATTGTGCTAGAGAAGACAAGGATTTTTTTAAAACTATTTGTGAAATTTTAAACAACTGTGGGCTGGCAATATTAAAAGAAATGATTAAACTAAATACTAAAAATATGGAGACACTTAAAAAAGATATAGATGTATTGTATGATTGCATCAGTACTGATTTGTTATTTCAAGTAGATGAACATAAGAATGTGTATTTGAGAATATTATGTGATGTAGATAATATGACTAATAGCAACATTAACAGGAAGATGTCAAAACTGGAAAGGGATTTGGCTGTGTATGAGAAAGGTATAGCATACTATGTCGAGTCTAAAAACAATACATATCATAATTATAGAAGTTATACCAATAAAAATACCAATTGGAGGGGAAATGGGAGGTACAATAATAGGAATTTTACACATTTTAATCAATTTGGAGAAAACAGAAGGGGTGGACGACAGCATGACTATTTTGATAGGGAACAACCTTATTATGCACACCACGAATATGACGACAATGAAGGAGAACAGCATTTTACTAGTCATGGGAAAAGCGCTAACACTGTTAGGGAAGAGATCCCTTTAGACCTGGAGGAACCCAGGAGGTCAGAGCGGTTACGGAACCGAATGCAGCAACCCACATATGCACAGGTGATGGAGAACAACAACATTCAAAATATGGGGAGATTACACAGATAACACATGAGAATTCAGTGCTCTATACCAGTTTTGGTGATATTGGAATTGTAGTTCCAATAGATGAACATAGGCACAATATTGTTTGTACTAGTAGGAATTACAATATATTCAATTATACCGACAAGCAGGTCACTGAAGATTATTTTAACCTATTTATTAAAGGATTTACCTCTGTACCTACCAACATTCCTAGAATAGAAAATGTCTTATTGGATATAAAACTTTTCACGAGAAAATTAAATTTCTTCACATGTTCAAAGACAGGAATACTACTAGAAAGGAAAACATACTTAAGAGAGCTAGTACATTTAATCCCCCTATACATTACGAAATTATGAATTTTGAGAGAAGTGTAACTAGGAGGATACGTATGGCGAATATGTACAATACCAAACCAGTTAGGAATCTGACTGACGTTGAAACGAAATTATTGAAAGAGTTGAGTGAGGATGACAAAATAAGAGTTATGAAACCGGACAAAGGTGGGGGTGTGGTATTCATGGACAAATGGGACTATACGACTAGGATGAAGGATATTCTAATTAATGATAAACAATATAGTAGTGTCTCTAGAAATGAACTCAATATATCATACAGACAGATTGATTTAGTATTGGAAGACAACCTACTACAGGGTTTGATTGATATGGACCTTTACAACTTCCTTAAAGTCCCAAAACCAGTTATTCCAGCTATCTTTGGTATACCGAAAATTCATAAATCAGTTTATGACCCACCTATGAGACCTATTGTCTCATCTCAGGGTTCTAAGACGCAACCATTGGCTATATATGTTGATTCAAAATTAAAGCAGTTTTACAAGAAATATGATCATATATTAATAGACTCCTGGGAATTTTTGAAGAAAATGGGAGAATGTTCATATACCAATGATAATATTCTTATCACTATAGATGTAAGAGATTTGTTTTCGTCATACCATCAGACATAGGAATGACATGGTTTGAAGAGATTCTAACTGAAACCGAGTTAGTAACTAATGATGAATTTAGGTTAGTACTAGAAAACATGGAGTTAGTCCTGAAATACAATTATGTGTATTTCCAAGGCGAATATTATCATCAAAAAGAAGGGGTGGCAATGGGTTCTGTGTGTGCCCCTATTTATGCTAATATAATCATGTTATATTGGGAAAGGAAGTTTATATTTCTGTCTGACTATTATAGGCACATTAGTAAGTATTATAGATTTTTAGATGATATTTTTGTTGTTTGGAAAGGGCCTACTGAAAGGATAGATGAATTTATTGTTTATATTAATCATACTACGACATTTTTAGAATTTACACATGATATTGGAACAGATTCTATTCATTTTTTGGATGTGAGGTTAGAGAAGGATTATGTTAATAAGTGTTATAAATCTAATATATATAGAAAGGAACATTTTTCCAACGCTTATCTACATTTTGATAGTGACCACCCTTACGTATTAAAAAAGAATATTATAAAGGGACAAATGATTAGGATGGCGAGGATGATTTCAGATGATGTTGAATTTATGGGAGAGCTTGAATTTATGGGTAATATGTTCCTGGAGAGAGGATACCCGATAGATTTGATTAATGATGTAAAACATCCGGTCCTAAAGGGTAGAAGTGATAAAAAATATACTCCTTTATTAGTTAAGAGCAGCGATTTCTGCAGAGACAACAACGTAGTGAATGGGGGTGTTCAGGAATTGGGAAGTGATAGTAACCACCACAATAAAAACCATGGAAAAAGTATTCCCTATTTAACCCTTACGTACTATCAAGGGATAGGTCAACTTAGGAAATGTATAAATAAGACATGGGATATGTTTAGAGAAATGGCTACTAAAACTGATGTATTCAAAAATGATATAAGTTATAGTTACAGGAGGAACAGAAATATTAAGAACATCTTAGAAAAACAAGGTAACAATATACAAGGGCAAATAAGAAATGTGGGACATTTAAATGTGGTAGATGCACAATGTGCTTATAGCAGGACAAAAGGAGATTAGAATACCTAGTCTTAGAACAACTCTGGTTGCCAAAACTTATAGTAGCTGTTATACAAAAGGGGTGGTATACCTTGTTTTTTGTAAAATCTGTTGGAGCTACTATGTTGGGAAAACTGAACGACACTTACGATCCAGAATCTATGAACACATGAGAGACATAAGCAAACAAAATGTAAATAATGCTATGTACAGACATGTATTGATCTGCCCAAAAGCAGATTTTAAATTCTGGGTAACAGAGGAAGTGAAATGTTTTGAGAGAGGTGGTGATTGGAAAACCCAACTGGAGTTAAAAGAAATGATGTGGCAGCTTAGATTGGACTCTTGTTGTGACAAGGGCCTTAACGACCACATCTCTATTACCCCAGCATTGAAAATGCTCACAGGTGATCCTAAGAAACATAAGAATAAATAATAAATAATAAAAATAAAATAAAAATATGAATATTACTATACATATTTATTTAAATGAACATTATTAGAGAACAATAATCACTATAGATGTTGTTTTTCTCAAGTTTTGTTAGGTTTTTTACATTTCTTATTTCCCATAAAAACTGAATAGATGTATATATTTTTAGTTGTGCCTAGTAATACACATATTGTTGGTAATAGTTCAACCTTTTTATTCAACTGTGCTTTATTTTATTGGAAACAATTTTAGTGGGATTGATTTTCATATATTTAAATACACGTATATAGTCATTGGTCTTTCATTTTTTAAGTTACATAATTTTTTAAGTTACAACATTTGAAAACATACTATATGTTTCATATTTTATATATATATATATATATATATATATATATATATATATATATATATATATTTGATATGTTTATGAAATTATATATTTATATATTTATACATTTATACACTTTTATATATTTTTATGTACCTGAATTTATATTTATGCATTTTACATTTTTTATATATTTATATTCATATATATATATATATATATATATATATATATATATATATTTTTTACATATATTTAGGTTTGACATATTGCTTTACATGCATATGTTTTTAAACAATATTTTTAAACAATATCCTTAAACAGTACAATTGGTACAACAGTATGGCATATGCTTTTTATGATTCTTTCTATTTATCATGATTTTATTCCTACTTACTATGTATTTCTCAAGGTTGTTATTCATACAGGTTTTCAAATACTTTTACAATGTCTCCAGGATTTGTCAGCATGCATTTTTTGTGACATGGTCTTTTAAGACAAAATGAGGTTATTGATTCATTAACGTATTTACTTATTATCTAATTAAATGTCAGCTAATTGGATGTATTTAGTATATAAGGGATGTGGTGTTGTGCTACCTTAGATTTTGATGAAGTCTCCGTGTTGGAGACGAAAGCGCTTAATCTGAGGGTTGGATGAGTAATTTTCTTCAATAAACTGTTTTCGTTTGTCTACTTCTGGCTGCTGTTGACTTTATCAAAGAAGACGTCCTTCATTGTGTTCGGGATCGCTTGTTGCTGTGTGTATTTGTGTGCAAAATAATGAATATATTTAGTTAAAATAATGTTTGAATTAAACCATAATCACCCCATTTATCCACGTGAACAGTACAATGGATAAATAAAACATTTAAAAGTGCCAGGGTCTATCAGGCACCTCCTAATAGCTCAATAAATCCAGGTCACATTCTGAGGATTTTTGAGCAAGAAACTGGGTTTCAGTTTTCCAAAGAAGGGAATTTACAGTACCAAAAATGCATACATACTTGTGCAAGGGGCAACTGTAGAGATAAAGACTCATTCTTATTTACCAAGCAGAGGAGTCTGCAAATGTCTGGTATGGACTTGTAGCCATAAGAGGCTATTCAAATGAGATAACTCATAGTGCAAGTCTTAGAACTTTACTAAGCTAAACACCATATACTCCCTCAGCCGTACTTTTCACCTAGAGCTGTAGCATTTCCTACAATGACTCACTCATTTATTTTCCTTTATTTTTGCTACTTCTGACTTATTTGCTTCCTTTATATTTATTGTCTTTGCTCCAGGTATAATTTATTCACTGGGTTCTTATTGAATTGTTGACAGCTTAGGTTGTCGGTCAAATGCTTAATCATCGACACCTAAGCGTCGAATGCTTACAATAGCGAATGACCACATCATCAAATTCTTTCCTTGGGAAAGAAGTTGCGTGGCCGTTATCGGGGATTTGCCCTTTCCCCAATGTAGAGCGATCTCAAAGTTTGTATATTTAGTTGGGGGGTGGGGGACATAGCCCCCCACTATGTTTGGGTGTGTTTGTTTGTTTCGTTTACAGACAGCCACCCAAATTCTTTCCCAAGGAAAGAATTCGATGATGTGGCCATTCGCTGTTGTTAGCTTTTCATGCTTAAGTGTCGATGTTTTAGGATTCGACAACCTAAGCTGTTGATGTTATGATACAGACGGTATTCACTTATACATTTGTTAGCTATACTGGTGATATGAGTCCAGAGGAATCTTTTTTGCCAAGATTCATCTTCATAACATTCATGTCAAATGTTATCACATCCCTAAGGCAGGGCAAAGAGGGTGACCGCCTCTGGCACAGTCTGTTAGGCGGCATGATTGGCAGTGCTGAAGAGCTACCAATCATGTGCAAATCAGTACTGGTGTTCATGTAAGCAGCTGTCCAGGAAATACCATGGCTACTTAGTAACTATCAAGTAGCATGCATACATTCTTTCTTGCAGTTCAGTGGACTTGACTGCTTTTTATCTTAAACTTTGGGTTGAGGGGTCACCAGTCTACTGACTGCCCTGGGCAACAATAATTGGCCCAGCTATGCTGTTACAAAGTCAGGGGATGAGCATAACAAAACATTCAGAATACTGCATTACAGAATGTGATGTTAAACCTGTTTTAGCTTTAGCATTTTAGTGGTCTGTTAAGAGAGACTGTGAGGAGTATAATAGAAGAATAGATGGACAAGGAAAAGTGTAAAGGTATCAGCAGGAATGAACACAGAAGAAGCAAAACGTGTTTGTTAAAGGACTGTAAGGCTTAGGCCTGATGTAATTGAAAAGGGAGTAAATGACATGCATTACCTTTCATTAGGTTCCTTCTGCTACTTAAAATGAGTAATCAGTCTAAGAAAGAGTGCAAGAAAAAGGATATATTTTATATTGCTTCTAACATACCATGATTTTAATGCAGATATTTCATTACTGAACCACGGTGTTGAAGGGTATAGTAATACAAGTTGTCAAATCAATTATTTCACTAATGCCAGGATGGCATCAACTATATTAGAACAACCATGTCATATCGCAACACCCTGTCAATTATAGCCAGTACAGTTGGTGCATGAACAAACAACAGATTTACCTTTAACCACACAAGCAATCAATATGATTCAGCATACATTTCAGCACATCCATCTATGCATTTCGTAATATAACAACCACAGACAAATACATAAAATGTGTCAATCCTGTACTGTAAAATATGCATAATGATACATTTAAGAAGATATTAAACATATATTTTTTTTTGGATTCCACTTTTTAATGACTTCTATGTGCATATCACAGCTTATACGTCCTGTCTCCATTCAACACTCCAAAAACCATGTTACCCCATGGAGTGTAACTGCAGTGCCCCTAAACTATCATTTTGAGATGATGGAGCTGTTGAGCATCATCCCATCTCTGAATTCTAGTCTTCAGCTGCAGGACAAGCCTTAAGTCCTTTAATGCTCTTTGTGAGGAATCGTTGTGTCTTTTCCAGTTTGGACCAAATTGCATCTAATTAGGTAACAGAATAGGGTACAGCATTCTATACTCGTTTTGATAAGAGATGTGTAAAGGGGCACAGTCACTTCTCTATCACAGTTACAGCTGCATGGAGGGTAATCTGGGTAATTATATGTGTTCTGCAGGCAGCAGTGACAATATGGCTATGAAATGAAAGATCACCTTTTTTTAAGGACTCCAAAATCTTTTACTATTTTGTCAGCTTTTAGCGTTTGCCCATCAACAGTGTATAAATCTAGCGGTGGGTGGAGGAGGGTGTTGCCAAATGCAAGAATGCTGTATTTTTGACGTATGACCTTAGGTGTTTTATAATTAGGGTTTTTCATTTAAACATGTTCAGCATTCTTTAATCGAGATGCACTCAAGTCTGCGTGGCACTCGAGACGTTCTGATACTTTACCCATAACTGTGGTTCTCCAATGTGTGCACATTATATGTAAAGTCATTGTTTTTAAAAATATGGGTGATGAAATGCATTTTGCTTATCTTAATATCATTTGCTTGCAGTCAGATATCATGCAGATGAAATAGCATCCTTTTTTTGTTATATAGTACTTATTATTTTATGATCTATAATGCAATCCTGACAGTGTGTAAGGACTTCAGCATGAAGTGTATTGACAGAATTCTGCCAGGTAAGAGGAATGTAAATGCATGGATGCCTCAGTGACATTGACCATATGATGTCACCATGTTCACAGTGAATCTCAGAAGGGTAAGTTTCCCATTTTCCAACAGCTTTATTTTCTGCTCACCTTTTTATCTATCCCAAATACTTGACAGTTTGGAGAGGAGGATAACAGGCAAACAAGTATCAAGACAACTAAGATTTCATGACTATGTCAGAGGCATATCTTAGACTGTCAGATGTTGTGAAACATATGAGCTTTGTTCACTTACAGTAACTGATATACTGTACTGCAGTATGGAAACTGTAAAACCAGTATATTCATCTAGTTACTGCAGTAAGGAAAACTTAGAAAACAATACATTCATATAGCAAGCAAGTACCTTTCTGCTTTCTGTAATAGTTTTTTACCCCAAAATTATTTTATTTTATTTTACTTGTCTTTGTTTACTGGGAAAGTCAGACAGGGTAATACCCGTTTTCACTGAAGGCCCCAGGAGAAAACCTCTATTTGTTTACAGGTAGCCTTAGCCTACCGTAACCTACTGCTCACCCTAGAGCAACAACCTCCTTACCCCTATCCCTTTACTCTCTACCCTACTCTTCCTTTGTGCTTTTCTTCCCTTATTCAGTCCTGTAATCACTTATTTGTATATTCTCTACCTTTGTTACAGCCTGCGTCTTCAGGTGTGCCCTTCCTGCTCTGAGAACACCCTAAACAAACTAAAGTCATTCCAGGAACTGTGAAGACTCCAAGTGTACTGGCTGTGTTTAACAGTGTGAATATTCCTATACTACCAAGGAACCCACAGTGCATGTAGCCTATTAACTTAGTTGAATGCTTGTTAATTCTGTTTAATGCTACTTAACTCCCGAGTGAGATAGCGGCCTTCTCAACCCTCGTCCTCCTCCCACCTCTCTCACCCCCCAATATCTGTTTCTGTTCTTCCATTAAGCTCCCTTTAGATTTACAGAATATACAGGTTATAGGCTTTATCAACTCCACATAATAACTCTGTACCTGTAGATCTAACCCTTGAGTTCCACTTTCTCGACAATCTGCCTTTCTTCCATATAGCCACTAGGTGGCAGCAAACATCAGAGCATAACATCGCTCCAGATTTGATATCCCCATCTCCGCAGTTGAAACCTCTACCAGCAAACTTGTTTTCCCCTTCCTTTTCAATCTAATATATTTCCCACTATTTACCTGCTCTTTCACACATAGCAACACTGACATATAAATAATAAGTTACTTACCCTGTGTCCCAGTGACTGATTGTTTTTCTAGTATCTCATTTCTCTCTTGGTTGGTTCAACCCCACTCCGTTTGTCCTGCGGGCTCACTCTGCTCCCCTACCCTACTCCCTATTCCCACCCACCCCCAGTACTCCTACACTTATACTTCGCAAATCACACCCTCCCCACTATCCTACCTATCCTCTACTCCAACCAATCTGGACAACCTAGCCACACGCCTCCTCAATTACCTATCTCCTTATCCCAACTTTATCTAGCACCTGTACCCTAAGTATTTTTCCCTTCTCCTTTTACCATACAATTCTCTATCTAGACTCTACCCTTCATTCTTCTTCTTCCCTTATCCCTTCTCAATCTCTTTTACAGTTGTACATGAAACCTTGTTGTACTTGCACAAGTAATCCTTGCAATATGCCTACAACAAATAAAACCATTCAAACTAAGCTACTACTTATAGCCATACTTACACCACTCCTCACCTCCTTTGAAAAGGTGAAAAATGTCCACTTCAACTACTTTCCAAAACAAACAGCTATTCATATTTCTACTCTTACACACTTTCAATCAAATACCACATCCACTCCCTGCTACCTACTATCCAAATACCATCGTCTCACACATATCAAATTCTATACCTCCAATGTAAGGAAACTAAAATACCTAACTAGCTACATTTATAACCCAGATTATAGACCAAAAGCTCCAACCCTTAATGATGGTGACATCCACCCCAACCCAGGCCCAACCACACTAACATCTCACAGCAACACTCTCTCCACCCTACCTACCTTGACCAGTCTCTCCAACTCCCTAGTAATAGGACATCTTAATATCCGCAGTATCAACAACAAAGTTGCCCATCTCCATGCCCTTCTTGACATTTATTCCTTCGATATCTTCTGTCTTACAGAAACTTGGTTAAAACCAAGCACTAAAGATATTGAAATAATTCCCCCAGGTTATAATATATTGAGACTTGACCAAACTAAACGTAAGGGTGGAGGAGTAGCCCTTCTGTTTAAAACTGGATTACAGATCTTCTCACTAGCCTTTATCCCCCCCCCCAAAAAATGTAAAGCTGAAGTCCTCATTTCTAGGCTTAAACTGAATACTAGCAAATCCCTAAACATCATTTGTATTTGCCTACCTCCTGATAATAATAATAGCACCATAATAGAGGATATTCTTAGTTGGGTATCTACTAATTTCCCACAAGAAACAATCATACTAGGTGACGTCAATACTGATTGGAAGTGCGTCAGTACTGACAACCCTTCTTCACATATTAATCTTCATGGATTCAGTCAAACAATTACCACTAGTACTAGGATTAACAAACCAAACAAAAAAGAGAGTATCTTAGATTGGATACTTATTAACAGACAACAACAAACTTATAAAGTAGGAACTTTGTCTGATGATGTAAGTGGTCATACTTTAACTTACATTATAAGACAAAAGAATGGCATCCCCAACTCTCCCATGTACAGGATCTCATGGTCCAATAAACACTTTAACCCTGTACTTTTCCAAAATGAACTTAATGCCTGTGACTGGAACCCTCTAAAATCTCTCCCACTCAAAGAAGCTGTTAAATATTTCAACTCTAAATTCTTAACAATCCTGGACGTACATGCACCCAAACGGTCTATTAGAATGAAGTCCAAAATAGCCCCCTGGCTGTCAAAAGACAATAGGCAAAAGATATTGCTGAGGAACAAATATTGGGCTAAATGAAGATCCTCCAGAACTACCCATGAGCAACAAACCTTTAGGCAGTTGTGAAATATCACAAAAAAAGCCATACTCTCTGACAAAAAGAACTACTATTGCAAATTACAGCAAACTCACCATATTAATCCACAAAGGTTTTGGTCAGGCATAAATAGACTCCTACACCCTGGACACTCTAGCACACCATCTCCACAAGGATCTGATAATAACTCACCCCAGGATACTGTCAACGCCTTCAATTCCTTCTTTACAGACACCATACAGTCCCTAGCCCGTCATCTGTCCACAGACAAATCTAGTCTCCCTATCACCTTTCCTGATACTCTACCAATCTTCCAACTACAACCTATCCCTACTACGTGCATCCAAAAAATCATCCAAAAGCTTAAGCCATATACCCCCTCTGCAGAACAGTTACCCTCAGAATACCTGCAAAAGGCTGCTAAATACATTGTCTACCCTATATCCATCCTTGTAAACAGAACCATAAACAAAGGAATCATCCCAGACATCTGGAAAATCTCCCACATAATCTTATTACATAAAGGTGGTAACTCCACTGATGATTCCAATTACAGACCCATAGCTCTCTTATCACCCCTAGCAAAGGTTATGGAAAAATGTATTCACCATCAGTTAATAAATCACTTAACCAAACACAACATCTTAGCTAGCTGCCAACACAGCTTTAGACCTTTTCATAGTACCACCACAGCTCTCCTTTCATTCACAAACTCCATTAACTGTAACCGTAATAACAACAGCCTCTCTTCAGCACTCTTCATTGACCTATCAAAAGCTTTTGACATGGTCAATCACCCCCTACTCATAAAGACCCTAGAATCCCTCTCTCTAGACATCAAGGCGGTCCACTGGTTCAGGTCCTACCTTAACAATAGACAACAAGCAGTTCTCTGGGAAAATAAGCTATCTTCCCACCTGCCCATCTCCCTTGGTGTCCCCCAGGGCTCCATTTTAGGACCTCTTCATTTCTCTTTGTTCATCAATGACCTCCATGTAGCATTCCCTCAAGCCACCTGCATACAATATGCAGATGATTCTACACTTATCTGCTCTGCCAACTCCACATCTGAACTACATTACCTAACCCAGAAAATATTCAGCACAGTAGAGACTTGGTTCTTGCAATGCTGCCTCCTTTTGAATGCCAATAAGACCAAGCTTTTACTCTTTACATCTAGCAGTAAATCCTCCCCTATAAACTTCACAATTAAATCAAATAATGGTACCCTTATATCCCCAGACTCTACTACCAAACTGTTAGATATCACAATTGACAATAACCTCACATTCGATAACCATATTAACAACACCATTAAAACAGTAAATAGAAAAATGGGCTCCTTATATAGAATACAACCCTTCTTAACACCAACATCCAGAACTACAGTTGCCCACTCCCATTTAATATCAACTCTCCTTTATGCTTCACCCATATACACTAACCTGAAAAAAGTAATCTTGCCAAACTAGCTAACTCCTATAACAATATAGCCAGATTTGTCACAGGGATCCCATTTAGAACTCACCATTGTCAGAACCTACAGCAACTAGACTGGCTAGAACTAATAAACATTTTGAGATTTTCCCAACTCACCATTGTTCATAAGATATTTTATCAACCAAATAACACCCCTATACTTTCCAATCTTATCACCCCCTATAGAAATCTCAACTCCTTATGATCCTCTAACAAACTTCTTGCTAGCACAAGCAAGTCTAATAACCTGGCAGGGGACTCCTTGTTCTCCAATACTGCAGGAAAAAATTGGAACTTTCTGCCACCTGATCTAACTTTACAACCCTCCCTGCAGCTCTTTAAACAGAAGCTCAAGAAACATCTTAAAACTCATTGGTTATGTCCTTGTTGTAACCCTAACTAATCCTCTGCTTTCTCTACTGCCATCCCTGTACTACCTCCTCTTACCATTTAATACTATATCTGGACTGTCTCCTCTTACCAACCATTACTACTTTACCCCCCTGGATAGTAATAAATATCTCAACTGAAATTAAATGACCTATGCTATGAATGTAATCCTTGGAATGTACTATATATTCTACAGATATCATACTGTTCAGTGACTTATTCCTATCCTATATGCACATAGGACTTTAATGTATTTTCCTCTCATTAATACTCATTTATTTTAACATCCTTTCTTTGTATAAATTGTACATTATTTATTTAAGTGTTTTATCTCAGTGTTACCATTGGAGCTTTTCTCCCCGGGTCTCCACTGAAAATGGAAATATATCCAGCTGAACTAGCCCGGTTAACAAATGTAAAATAAAAATAAAATAAATAAATGATTATAAGTACCTTTTTGGCTTTTCTTGACTGTTTTGCTAACTGCACTTCTAAAAGCCATTTTAAAGTAGTCCTGCTGCTATTTCCACTGTAATTTACTGTTTAAATCATTTTACTGTTTGTGCACTTGGTTTCTGCTTAAATTTAAAGTTTAAACTTCATTTACTGTTGTAGGCTACACACTCAAGTGTGATAGCCTTTTCTGTGCTTATTTACTGTTTAATTGCATTTTCCTGCTTAATTTAACCTTAAAAAACAAAAAAATAAATAAATAAAAACAAAAAAATTACTAGTTGGTTGCCCATTTCCCATCTGTTTCTATACGAGAATAGTCCTGATCCCAGATTTGCTGGTTTCAGGACTTTATTCTTGTGTTTCTGAGTTGTCCAGTCCTTGCTGTGGTAGAGTGAAGTCTTTCTGCTTATCAGTGGGAGTGGTAAGCATTAAGCTGCCTATCTGTCGCTAGAGGAGTGGTTTCCAGCTCAAGAATTGTACCTTATTGGCTGTTTGTGGCTACTTTCTATCCTTTTCAACTTTCTGGCTTAAAAACCTGTGCTTGTGTGGGTTTGTGCATCACGCAGCGCCGCTTAGCTAGGATTGAAACTATTACCAGTGACAGAAAGTCTGCTCTTCAAATTCTCCCTTAGAACTAGCCAGATTTTCAGTTTTAGCATTCAAACCTGATTCTTTGAGCTTAACACTTGCTTTGAACTCGTTGTAAGCATGAGATAGTCTATAAATTGCTACAACACTCACCTTTCCATGCTAAGTAAAGAAAAAAACAGTTTTAGTACTTAAATAAATAAGCACCTGTCCAGGCATGTCTAAGGATCAGCTCCCAGTGTTTTCTCCTGTCCACTTGGTGAATCTGGGTATCTTGGGGCAATGTAGCAATTGCCTCATGTACACAGGCAACCCTCTCCTCCTACCACCAAACACTACAACTTGTGAGAGATCCCCTTATGTGGCCAAATTGGAAGCCAAGCTTTGTCCAACCAAGACTGGACTAATCAGTCAAGAGGAGAAGGTAAACATCTGCACCACACCACACATAACACATAGTCCTTCAAAACCTACACCACCAAAACCCACACATAGTAACACAAAACACACACCTACATATGTGGAGGATCTTAATATAAATCTGACCAAGCAACAGAGACCTCCAAAGCTGAAATGCAAACAACCACCACCCCCCAACACAACCCAAGTGACACATGGCTCACAATACCAGTGTGCCACTCAGCCTCAGACCCTAAGATAAAACAGTGTACCCAACACACTAGTCATAGGTGACTCTATAGTCAGGGACACTGATGTCCCACTCACCATGCTAAAAAAAGAGAAAATTATATTCAGCTGTCAGGGGCCAGGATCTGCCACATAATGCATGCACTCAGGTCACTCCACAACAAGTACAGATATGACTCTGTCATTGTCCATATTGGAGTGAATGACCTGAGATGTACCTCCCTGGACTACATGAAAAGAGACATGGATAAGCTCTCAGATCTTGTAGCCCAGGCAGGTATAACCCTAGCCCTGAGTAGCATCCTGCCATCTCCCAGAATGATACCACAGTACAAGGACAAAATGATTGACTTTAACAATTGGCTAAGCTTCTGGTGTCATTCTAAGGGGATCCAATATCTGCCTCCCTGAGATGACATGATTGACAGACCACGATGTTTTGTCAGAGATGGCCTGTACCTGTCACCCCTGGGATTCCAGATACTGGCTAAGGCTCTTGCCACCCCCAATATTGCCTTTTTAGACAAGGTTCAAATGACAAAAGTACCATAACAAGTACAAGCAAGCAAAATCTGAGGGTAATGCTACTCAATGCTAGAAGTCTAAACTTCAAAATGCACTCACTCGAGGCACTCCTTAAAATGGAGAACATTGACATCTGTGCAGTGACAGAGACCTGGTTCAAGGCTCCAGAGAGCACCCCTGCAATACCAGGCTGCCATTCATACCACACCTTTCGGCCACCTAACCTGGACTGAAACACTAAAGGCAGAGGCATGCCCATATTCACCCAGGATATCCACACCTCCAGGCTAATTGCCCAACATAATGCATCCAAAATTATCCAGGTGCAAACACTAGGCAAAACTGCAATCCAAATTGTAGCTTGCTACAGATCCTCCACCATGCCCCAAGATTCCCACTACACTTTTCTTAACATACTAGAAAATATTAAGGTACAACCAAATACCCTAATACTGGGAGACTTCAACTACCCCACCATTAACAGGGAAAACTACTCATGTACCAACACCTCAACATTTTTTGGAATTCATAAATTCCAACATCTTGGATCAACTTATCCATACCCCCACCAGGGGCACTAATATCCTAGACCTGGTCATTACCAGGATGGGCGACCGATGCTCCACACCAGAGGTCAGCTCCTCGTTGGTCAGATCTGACCATAAGCTAATCACCCTAGACATCCACATCCCACCCCAACCCCCCATTAAGGTAACCACTGTAAAAAACTTCTCCAAAGCCAACTTCATGCTTCTTAATATAGAAATGGCAAACTTTATGACACCCATGCAGACGGAAAGTTGAAGTACAACTGTTGACTCTTACACCAATGCACTGTACAAGCACATACACATGTGCATGGATCATGCCATCCCAAGTTGAACCAAGATGCTCTCCTCCAAAAAAAGGAAGCCAATCATGTGGTCCCCTGCCATAAACAAACTCTACAACAGAAGGAAGAAACTGTTGCAAAAAAGAGTAAAATCCCATGATTGGAAAAACTCACTGGTCAGCCTCAATAAGAAGCTGAGATCCCTCATAAAATCCTCCAAAGCTAGTTACAAAAACAAAATTGCCACAGATTCTAAAGGCAACCACAAGAAGTTCTATAGTTATGTCAAGAATCTCAATGGGAACACTCAGATCTGCTCTGAGTTACAGTACAATGGCACTAAATATACAGAACCAACTGATATTGGCAACATCCTGGCAGATATGTTCAGTGCTAATGTCACCCACCTCTCACCCCCTAAATGGCCCAGCTCAATACTGGAAGAATGCCAAGTCCCGGTAATCACGGCCGCACAGATAAAAAACACACTCTCCAAAGCCAAGAATACAGCATCCATGGGACCAGACAACATCCCGGCCTGTGTTCTACATAAACTACAAAATGAACTGGTACCCCACCTAAGTACCATGTTCAGTCATAGCCTCAGTTCAGGCTTTGTGCCTACTGAATGGTGCACAGCTACTGTTATCCCACTCCACAAGGGGGGATCCACCACGAACCCTGGGAACTACCGCCCCATTAGCCTGATGAGCCTGATCTGCAAGGCCATGGAACGTATCATCATAGAACTTATAAACAAAGACATAGGTAACCTTCAAACCCTGTACCCCACCCAGTTTGGGTTCGTGAAAGGTAGATCATGTCCCCTAAACCTGACTGACTTCTTTGAAGCAGTCACCAGAGCTGTGGACGAGGGTAAGATGTTTCATACAGCCTGTTTAGACCTCACCAAGACCTTCGACACCATCCCCCACTTTGGTATCATAGATAAACTCACAAAACTAGGCATAAATACCTATGTCACATGAATCCCCAAATGATGTGGGCATTCTACAAAAGAGCCTCACTGAGACAAATGCCTGGTGTCAAAGCCATGGCCTCAAGCTCAATGCCAAAAAATGCATAGCCATCCCCTTTGGGAAAAACCCTGTGCCAATGAACTACCACATAGACGGTAGTCCACTTAACACCGAAAGTGTGATAAGAGACCTAGGGACACAGGTGGACAGTAGTCTCCCCTTTGATAACCACATTGCCACAGTAGTCAGGAAATCCTTCTACATGGCACACCTCATCATAAAAGGTTTCTCATCCAGAAAAAAGAAGGTCACTGTTCCTCTCTACTCATCCCTCATTAGGCCTATTATAGACTACAATACCCAATTTAGTATGTACCTCATGAGACATTTACAACAACTGGAAAGGCTGCAGAAATACTTCTCAAAGAGGATCACCATCCTCAAACAGTTGCCCTATGCAGACCATCTCAAAAAACTCCAACTCTACTCCATCGCATATCACCTACTCAAAAGCTGTCTCTGCCTAACATACAAGGCCATGTCAAACCCAGAGCTGTTGGACATGCTACACTTAAAGAAATCCCAATTCCTCTGAGCCATATGCTCCAGGGAACTAACCTTGTCATAAAAAAAAAAAAAAACATGCTGGAGGAATAGGTTCATGTCCCAGAGACTTCCTATACTCTGGAACAGACTACCCATTCATGTCAAGCAGAGGACATCATTAGCCCTCTTTAATATTAAATCTTGACGATTGGATGGGAAATAGGAAATTCATCCTGGGGATCACTTCTGTGGCTCTGCTCGACGGGAGCACAGGAAAATATTTTTTTTGTGGGTGGCAAAAAACAGGGGAATATTTATGGCTGGGCTTGTATAGGCCCTAGAGCCGATAGCCTAGTAACTACCTATGAACCTACGAACCTATTATACTTAGTTCCAGTTAAACACAGAGTAGTTACATTTCTATTTACATTTATACACATACAGTAGTTACATTTATACATTCTAAGATTTCACGGAGGTAGAAGTTACTAAACAGAAAGCCCATGTGCAACTTAATAGATTGTACAGGCAGTAGTTGTTTTGTCATTTCAGTGAGAGGTTGAGAGTATTCTGTTTAAGGAGAATAATGTATTGTCAGCAAAAAGTCTTAACCAGGTGATGAATATGTGCAGGACCAGGACTGGTTAAAATGTTGCTTAATCACTAATAAGCAATGACAAAAAGCTCAACCACTCACTATAAATTGGTGTATTAGTGTGAATCGCCTGATGCTCAAATGTTCAAGCAATAATATCACTCTGTGACATAAAAAATCCTTTATTAAAACAAAATGTCGATGAACTTAACACTTTTGTCCCATACAAACATCTAGGGACTTCTTCTGAGTTTAACAGTACATCTGACATAATTTCCTTTTATATAATCTTCCCAATTACTCAATTAATTAACCAACCATAGTAATTCATAGTAAAAAAAAAATATATATTTTTTTTAAATTACAAAAAATTGTTACATAAATATCTAGTACATGCATAGTGTAAAATCCACATTTCATATCATTCTTGCCTTCATCTTTAAAAAGCTCATAATAGATACGCTTTAATTTAAACCTGGTGGATTTGTTGCATTCAATATAATTTGCCACATTAATTTCTTAAATTCTAATAAATTGTCACAGTCATCCCCTCTGTCATTCATCTGTACCAATAATGAAAAAAATGAACTTGTTAAAGGAGACACATACCAATGAATGTTTATATAGAACATTAGAGACCCTGCCTTTCTTAATATTATAAACATGTTTGTATATTCTGTTTTTTTCACCTCATTGAAGTTTTCCTTTCATAAAATCCAGAACATGGGATGCATGTTGCTAGATAAACAACCATCTTTGTGAAACATCAAAAATCTGGACAAAGACCTATGAAAAGTGAGTACATCTGGCCAAAAAATCTGGATGCTGATTAACATAAAATTTGTGTGCATAAGTATGTAACCCTATCCATTACAATGGAATTGTGTGATGACAAGTAAAGCTGTTCCACACATAGCAATGAACCAATCAGGGACACATTTCAATCGAATCATGGATGAATCCAGAAATAATTAAGGACAACCAGGGGAACTTCTAAAATATTAGTATTATTAACTTGAGATATTGACAGAATAAAAGAATGTGAATTAATATACATTTTTTTCTGAAGGAAAAGTCAACAACTCTAATTATTGTCATAATTTGTTAAGTGTAATTCACCATATTTTCTCCAAAAGTCACCAATTTTATGAGGGACTAAGAGGGACAGACCTAAAATTTGAGTAAAAATCGGCATACCTCCCAAATGTCCACGTTTTCAAAGAATGTCCAGATGTTTGCCTCATAGTGTTGGTCTGTACCTCATAAGATTTGTGGTTTTCTGGCAAATCACTGAGGATTGAAGTCACTAAACAATGACATCCCTTTTGAGTTTTAGACTTCATATCCTGATGAAAATGTATGCTAACACAAATCCTGTGATTTAGTTAGGTTTTCTTGCCTAGCTAGCTAGAACGTCTCTATAGAAATAAAGACTTTCTAAACACCTCAACTAAAGTCACCCTTTCCAAAACTTTCCTGCTCCCCTCCCTATTCTATGGTGCCACTATTCTTACCAAGCTACAAGTTTCCATTAAATCCATATTGGAACAGTGCTATAACAATGTGGCAAAGTTTACCACCAACTTTAAATACCAGACACATCATTGCAGATCACTACAAGAACTCTCTTAACTTGAAGTCCCCAACCAACTCCATTATATTCAACTACATAATGTGTACAACTTAGTCTACAAACCCTCTGCCTGCCCACAGCTCTAAGCAACTAGTCAAAGCCAACCAACAAAATAGAACTATAAGATCCAAGGACACAAAACTACTAACAATCTCTAAAGCCTCAAAGAAAAACAAGATAGACCCCGGGATTCATGAACCTTGCGCCAGGCGCACGCATAGCGTAGGCGCCACAACGCCAGATATGGCCGCCGAGCGATTCAGGTATGATCCAATTCCACGTGCACTACCGGCGTGTGCCTGAGTTGTGCCGCCTCCGGCGTAGGTATGTTAAACACCCCATGTGCGGTGTTGCACCATGCAAATGAAGGCATATAGCGATCCACGAAGTGGCACAGGCGTAGCATAAGGGCACGGCAATGTAAACAAAAAAAAACGGTTTACATATATCCAAACATGACATAGGAGTAACGGAAGGCTGTCAACGTCAGGTATCATACTGGTGCAATATGCCAATGGCGAAAGACACCGAGAATGTCAAAAGAAAACATGCACAAAATGTAAATAATGACATAAATGGTATGTCCGCAGAAACCACAGCAGAACCCCAGGACATGTCCGCGGAAGGTGCGAAACAATGAAATAATATGACAATGTCATAAAAGAGCAGTATAATACACATCAGCTTCACAGCCACAATGCACCATAGTATGCATGGAAAGCCACAACCACAGCGCAAGGGTTGCCAAGGAGTGGCGGCAGTGTTCGGCGCCGTAACTATGTATTAGTAGTCAATGCCATGCAAATGAGGCAGATAATACTGAATCGCAAAACCCCCGCTGGCGTAAGGCTGCACCAAACGGCGCAGCGGTAATACACCGAGGAGTGGCCCAGAGGGAATACATGTCAACCGCAGAGGGGTGTGCCACTGTAGGAGGAAGCACATTGGAGCCCAGCAAACATGGGCTGTACAATGCACATCACAGCAGCAGGACCGGCGTGTGGGGAAATAGATGCGCTGAGAGTACACAATGCGCGCAGAGATGCATGTGCACGAGGATGACTACGTTCCCCCAACCCAGTCATGTGACGGCCTCCCCATCAACAACAACGGATACAGGAAGATGATGCGGAGAATATGAGGAAATGCGGAAGCAGTGTAATTGGAGTCGTAATGAGCAATCAACACCAATCAACCCACGAAGGGCAATTGGCGGCAGCTGACAACTCTGCATGCAGAAACCCGCAAAACGGGAAAGGGGAGGCATATGAATGCAAAGAAAGTAGGGGATGTAGCAGAATTGCAAAGAGTGAAGAACCGATACAGCACAGCCAAGTAGAGAGGTAGCATAATGGCGGCAGACAAAATGCATGATATGCCATGTCCCAGAAACGACACATGACAGGGCTCTGCAGGATGCAATCCAGGAAATAGTAGGTGCAACGTGCAGAAACAGTAAGGTAAGGTCTAAAGCTAAACCAATGCAGGCAAGTGTAATGTAACACCAAAGGCAACAGCATTGCAGTGCCAACGGTAAAACACGGAAGATAATCCACAGATACGGTCACACAGACACACCCAATGACATCACCGGGTGTACAGCACAACAGTATAAAGTGTGAATGCACACAACACACAGCGCGTATTCCCAAACGCCGCACTGTAGGTGTAAACACACGGGGAACTTTTAAAATGTATATGTTGGATGCCGCCGTGGCAGTGATACAGCATGTGTCAGAGACAGACAGAGTTGCGGAGGAGGGTGCCAACAACTACCGTAGGCCTCAGAGGCGAAGGAGAGTGTTCAGACCAAGGGTAACCTACCAGGGGCTTCAAGACCTGGAGATAGTAGAGCGTTACAGGATGGACAGGGACACGTTACAGCAAATAGCGGAGCTGTGCCGGCCACGCCTGAGAACAAGAAATAACAGAGGGGAGCCCATCCCAGTGGACACAAAGGTATGTGTAAGCTTGCGAATACTGGCTACAGGTACCTTTTAAAGGCCAACCGGGGATATAATGGGCATCTCACAGGCATCAGCATCCAGGGTACTACACCAGTTTCTGGATGCCATGTTACGACATGCCCATGAGTATATATACTTCCCCAGATCTCAGGAGGAGTTGGCTAGCAATATGCGCCACTTCCACCGTGTGGCACAATACCCGGAGGTACTGGGTGCGATAGACTGTACGCACATACAAATCAAGTCACCACCTGGGGAGCAGGGTAGACGCTACATAAACCGCAAGGGATTCCCTCCATCAATTGCCAGGTCGTGTGCAATGCGCAGGGCATTATCATGGATGTGTGTGCTGGCAGCCCTGGAAGCTACCACGACTCCCATATCTGGCATGCCTCACAGCTGTATCAGGTATTCGCCAGGGGGGACATCACACAAGGCCACCTTGTGGGGGATGCTGGCTATGCACTGGAGCCGTGGATGATGACACCCATCAGAAATGCACACACACACATGCAAGAACGCCATAATGAGGTACACGCACAAACCAGAATAATCATAGAGCGTGTGTTTGGGATGCTGAAATCACGGTTCCGGTGCTTGGATACATCCGGTGGAGCCCTGCAGTACTCTCCAGGCACATGTTGCCACATATTCATAGTATGTGCCATGCTACATAATATGATCCTGCGGAAACAGCTGCTGCAGGGACATAATGGTGAAGGGCCACAAAGCCCACCACAACTGCCAAGGCAAGCACAGGCACAGAGCGTTCAGTGCCATGAACACACTGTGCCAGCCCCAGTAGGCAGACGGAGGCGTACCCAATATGCCTATGCCTTGGCAAAGAGGGAACGTATAGCACATACTCTGACAGCATAGGCCCCATGGACTGACACCTCCCTACCTGCACACACAGTGAAATGGACGGCACACAAACATGGCCGCCCGTAATGTGTACCATATGGGTGGTCCCATGTGTGACTCCAACATAGGTAGCACCCAAACACTGCACACCCAACAGCCAGAGGAGCATGGAACGCCAACACCTCAACCGTACGTGGGTCCTACAGCAGACGGCGTTGCCGTATGCTGCCACGTTCGCCGCAAGGTGTATACATATGTACATATGTGCATACACAGATATGGAGATAGATATCATTACACACGTAGAAATATATGTACACATACACATATATAAAGTACAACAGGTAAGACAGGGAATCAGAGGGATGCAAGGTGACAGAAAAGTAAGACGCGATATCTGTACATAGTAAACATAGTGAACGACAACCTGAGTATCATGGAGGGTTGACAGAACAGGGAACGCCACCCATGGAAAGGTCAACCTACCTAAATGCATAATTGCGAGTCGGGATGATCGCCAGGCCACGGTACAGTAACAGGACATGTGCGGGTAATATTATTAGGATATGAGGGCGGAGGTAGACACCGCCGCCGGTGATGCGGGCAACGCAGGTACTGTGTGCAACCGTCCCTGTGACAGCGGCAGTATGTGTATGTGTGCGGTGAGGGTGTCGTGTGTTCCGCTGTGCGAGTGTAATGTGTGTGCCACTGTAAAATGTGTATGTAGGTGACATGTGACAGGCGGAGTGGAATAACATGTGTAGGCATACAGTATAGGAACCACAGGCGTATGTACAGCAGTACCCCAAAGTAGTACTGAGAGCCCCTCCCTGGCTAGGCGCATGGCGACGTAAAACGATGCAAAGCGAAAATGTCCCAGAATGTACCACAGGACTATAGCCAACATGAAATGCAAAGGACGTATGTACAAACCATGACCGTATGTATGGCACCGATATGTTAATTGCAAAACGATACATTGGCAACGTTACACAGCAATAGTCATGTACCGCGGAAATACGCATGTGCTACCCCGGCACCGATCGTGGCTACGTATTGGCCCGTAAACACCGCTGTGTGTTCTACGAGTGTCAAACAAGCAATCGCCACCCGAATAGGTGGCAACCGGTAGCATACAGGCCGTCCCAAGTACAGGACCACAATGACTGTAAATATCCGGGACAAAATGCCAAGGGATAGTCGTCACGTACGAACAACCGCAGATATACTACCGATGTGACAGAGGAATACATGCAGGAAGCACACATGCAGGCGATACCGACACCAGATGACATCAACAAAACCTACACTCCCAGAACAACAGACAGGTAACTTGCAGCTCCCCAGGCAGGGATGGAGCACACACACAAGCATACCATGTATGTAGAAATGCAAGGCCCACAACCAGGACCCATCACCCACAACCACCGATATACCCCATCGCACATATCAAAGGGATACAAGCCGCAATAGCAGCAAAAACATACAGGCAGTCAATGACAGCGGCATAACCGCAACATCTCACGTGGGAAACACTATCAGCAGCGGATGCATACCTGCATCCGTTGTTTAAAGAAATACAAGAGCTATGTTACACATCCGAATGCAAAACGCCATCGACAGATGCCGCCAGGACAGGGACACCCACATGTCAAACATAATACCATACCCAACACACACAATCCACGGCTAACACCACTGCGAAATGTACCTGACGCCACACATAGCGGCTGCAGTCACACATAACATAACACAATACAGACCATCTCCATGAAGGTAGTGCAAATAACCAACGCCCAGGCGAGGAATGAACCATGCCCTAGTTACGACGCGTACTGTATGAATGGAGTAGATGCACAGGTGATATGCGCACAAGTACACACTGAGGAACAGCTATTGGTGTGATGAACCCACATGTCGCAGGTGACGACGGATATAAGGAAGACTCCTAGGATATTCAAACTGTATGCTCATACCGAACCACTAATAAAAAACGGCTCGAGTGAGAGATAACGATATAGTGAGACTCGCAACGGAAAACGGAAGTAAACACAGGAAAGGTATGTAGAACCCACGAGATGTACTGGTGTGTAACGCATGATGTGTATGACGAAGCTGCAATGTATGTGAACAGTGTTTGTAAGTAAGGATACCTGTCCATAAAGCAGAGAGTGGTGAAAGGTGGTTATGTAGTGCTATCCCGCTGAGCATACCAACGACTGTGGACACCGTGTGCACAGCAGTGGGACATCATGTACACAGCCGGGATAACCCAAGGGCTGCCACAGGGGGGCAAAACACAGAACAATGCCACCACCCATGCCGATGCTGGCAGTGGATGTCCAACAAGGAAGTGCCACAGCAGGGGATAGGACATGTATGTATACTGTCACAGCACACATGTGTATGGGCATATACCGTCGATGTCATACGTAATGTGTGCACGACGTGCACGTATGCCTTGCAGTAGGGGTTACTATGTGAAGTATGTGTAATGTAAAGCTGTCATGGTGGATATGACAGACATCATACACAGTATCACAGGCATAGCATGCATAATGGAGGTATGGCCTAGTGTTATGTACACTAACAGGATATGTATGGCCTGTACATATGGGACAGAGTAGTAGCAGAATAGCCACCCGAAATGGAAGGAACACCAAGTAACCATGTCCAAACGATCTGTAGCAGGTGCAATGTGTGCAACAATGAAGTCCGGCAGGTCCATGTGTAAATACATGTGCAGTGTACACAGTAGTGTCACCTCCTCATGGTAGTGTCCACTGAACAGCAGAGGTGGATGTCAACTGCATGTCTACACAGTACTGCTGCTGTGGTGGTACCATGACTATGTGTCACCCTATCAGCAAGGGAGCTATCAGATGACCAGTGCCACAGTGTGTCCCTGTGGGATGTGCACAGGACCTACGTTCCACAGCATGGTGTGTGTCGTGTCTGCGGAAGTAACACAGAAGCCCAGGCCATGCAATGTGGCATGTGTGCACATATGCAGGAGTGCTTCATTCACCCCGCCCACTGCAATTGCCATGTATGAGTACTACATGCATCACTAATGCAGAGGACATGGCCCATGTCAGAGTAGATGACACCCCTGTGTAAGTGGTACGCAGATGAGTACAGATGTGTTCCCCGTCTGTCATCCGCATATGTAAACTGTCTGAGCCTGGTATACATCACGGCATGACAATGCCGTGCCATGTAAAGTCATAGCCGTTGTGGAAGGTACACCACGAATGTGTTATTGTAACCCTGCCCGTGTGTAGATGTGTGTATGGCACAGGTACAAAGGCTACCTATGTAACAGCAACACACACAGTACAGATATGTGTGGCCCTGCAGATGTGTACCCATGCCACAGTGGAATATGGCAACCACAGCACCATGTGGGGCATGTGTGTACAGCAACCATGTACAATGTGATATGCATGTATGGGGACAGTATCCATGTGATACCCAGTGGATGACTGTTGCTATGCAAAGGTGATGTGTATGCACCATGTGTGATGTATCCTGATGCAATGACATCCACACGATGTATCTGCCACACCGACACCTGTACGGTTGTTAGCAGTATGAGCTGGTGGAGCTACAATGCTGCCAGGTATGTAGATGTGGGATATCTAGGCATGGACAGTACTCTGTGACAGCATGTTGTGTATGTAAGCAAATAGTGAACATGAGGGGCCACATGACTGAGGACTGTGTAATGCCACATGTACCTGACATGTAGTAGGTAGCATGATATGCTTGCACCACTGTGTGTCCTGTCCAGGAGTCATATAGCCTAACATCCTGAGACACAGGGTATGATGTGATGGTGGATGTGTACATTGCCAATCCCAGAATGTGGAATGGTGCTGAAGGGCAATGTGGGGACAATGTCTGATCTGTTACCCTCTGTACCACACCAACCACCCATGCAATGGTATGACAGGTGGCCAGCATGTGTATGTGGCGTGCTGTGGCACACAGAGGCCCAACAAGGGTGCCAGTAAAGGCATGGAGGTCATCAATGAGTGTGTGAAGCACGGATGTGAGGACGTGCCCCAGTGCCATACTGAATGGTCCAGTCATGGGTGTACGAATGCAGTCCCACACGTGCAATGCAGTACCACCCATGTGTAGTGTGATAGATGCGGTAGTGTGGTGGTCAAGGTACACAACGTCCAAGAACAGGCTAGCAGTTAATTCAGTGGGCTGCTGCGGAGACACATACCAAACTGGTTGGCGGGACATAACAGCTAGGGAGATCGGAGGAGACATTGGGACAGTGTCCTAGGACATAACATGTGCATGGCAGTACCATGTATGTGTCCACAGGGACACTGCGATGTCCATGTATGGATTACAACCCTGTAGTGAGTGAGAGTGTGTATTGTTGGTAGGTACCCCATTGGCTGGCATGTTGCCAACAACATCTCAGTCGGCAATGCCTGGGTGACTGTTGTACACTACATCGAATGTGGATGTAGCCAAACAACACAGACATACCACCACACTGCCTGAGGGCCCACACTGCAATGTGCAGCAGTCATGTGTAGGTAGCTAGCCTTGGAGCATGTGATGGACCACGAGGACCCACCATGACTGTCAAGTGATGCACCCCACACATGTGAATATACCCACCGTGCAACAGCCTGCACATGTGCCCATACAGCAGATGTGCATGGAACATGACTACCACCGTGGCATCTGTGAAAAGTCAAGTACCGCCATGTCTCTGTGTGGAATAGCATGGTCCCTACCATTGCATACATGTTGCGGAAGTGCACTGTGATATGTGTCAGCATAGTCATGTACACTGTCCATCTGCCGGGGTGCCATGCCATTAACCACCCCCGTCAGCAGACGTCAGTAGTACCAGCCGTTGAGCACATGTACCATGTATGCTGCGATGGGTGTGTGTCCAGGGTGTGGCTAGCAGGGCCGGGAAGCATATATGTTCATCTACCAGAGGGGGGATATCCCTAGGTTTAACACAGCAGACACATGGAGGTATGGTGCATGCCGAGGGTAGTGTAGGTATGGTATGTGTTGTGTAATGTGTCACCCAGCTATGTGTAGTGCATGGCCAAGCATGTGTGGGTACATGGGAGTCCATACTAGGGAAGTGTGGGTTGCTGTCAGCACATGGCAGTAGCAGCTGTCCGAGGTGCAATGTACAGTATGACAACACAGCCAGCATGTAACCTGTGGTGTACAGTGTACTCTCTGTTGCGTGTTACAATGTGTCTAGCGGTCACAAACATGGGTATCCAAACATGGAGTACCTATGATGCATTGTGTTCGGAAAATATACAGTATGTGTGTAAAACATTGTGTGATGTGGGATCCCCTCACCTGTGTGTGTTGCAGTCCAGGTATGTGCCTGGGAGGTATGATCTGTGTACAATCTGGACTGGCAGGTGTGCTGTGCAGAGCATGGAGGCAGGTCCCAGGCACCGCAGATAAATGTCAGGCGTGCACTACTGTGCGTGCCGTGCTTGTGTCATGTGGAGGGTGCAAGCATTGTCACACATTACTGCATGCCGTGCCTGCCTGTTACAGCCCTGCTGGAGACAGACATGTGACACCGCCGCAGAGGCAGCATAGCATGTGAAGATGTACATGTGGGCTCCACACCCTAGGCAGATGTCCGCAGGTCATGTGTGCCACAGTAGTGTGGTCAACCACGACTGTCATACTGGACAGATACCACATGCCTGTATAAGTACAGTATGAGCATAGTCAACAGTCGCAGTGACAGAGTAGGCCAATGTACAGTATCCCCGTGTGCAGACCACTGCCTACTGTACACCTGGCTAGACACACACCCGGAGGGTGAATATACCTTTGAGCCATCACATGTCCCAGTCCACGTAGCCTGTACAATGCCATCACAGGGTGGTCACAATAACGTGTGGTAAGACAGACACGTTGTACCAGGTGATGTGTCATGTGTGCATATGTTGAGTTGCACAGTCGTTCACACGTCTGCAACATATCGGTGCATGATGTATAGTGTAACATGATGTGTGGAACTGCACTGTGACCCACAACAGGGTCATCTGAGACAGGTGTGTTGTGAATGGTGTAACCCATGGTCACACGGGATACACACTGGTGCTGTTGGCAGCCATGCTGGCGGCCACCAGTGGTGCCTGCAGTGATCATACAGACATACTGCACACAGTGTTCTGGCAGGAATGTCCATTGTTGTGGATGATGTGTTGCTACGTGAAGGTAGGTGTGTGTTGTGAATGTTACACATCCAGATGTGACCATCTGGCGCAGTCATGGTCGTCGACAGCATCACACACATCCACAGCGGTCAGAACCCTGTCCCGAGAATGGGTGTCAGCCACCCTCGTACTGTGTGACGTATGTGCAGATGGCAGAACACCTCCCACTGGCTGGATAACAGTGTCAGCTAGGATGGCTACGTGATGGCTGGAATACGCCGTGATAATGTACAATGCTGGTATCCCAATGAAGTACCTGGAATCACACACAGTACGCCATGGCTGCCATGTAAACCATGCACAATAATGACTGTGTAACAGACACAAACAATGCGTAGACATGTTGAACATGCACACATGAGAACACCCAATGAGGTATGTTGCACATATCGATGTACAACTGTCATCTATGGCCATAGCATGGATGCAGACGCACATGCCCCACAGGCAGTACCACGCGATGTAGGTAGGGGGGCATTGCACGTGTACATGTGACAGTTGCTGTACCACCACATGTCCTGCATAGCCGTCATGTAGGGGTAGCAGTGGCATGTGACTGTTGGACATGCCTGTACAATTGACCATGTCCCACAGGACATGTGTTACGTGTGTACAAAATGTATTGTGCCGTCATCAAGCTGTGAAGTATACGGCTGCCAGCGTACCTGTGTGACATGTTCTGCGATGGGTGCAAAGGCACGCAGTACTGCATTGCATGCCCACATGCCCCACACAGGTGCATAGCCTGAACATACAATACAAAGAGGGTGTTGGATGATAGCAACCCACAAGAGGAGATGGGTACGGGTGGCAACCCACTACCACCTGTTCGGGTACGGTGTGCATGTCTATGACACATTAGCACCCGAGAAGCTAGCGGTACAGCAGTACAGGGTTGCATGCATATATGTTCACCAATATCCCTGTGTGTCCCACCACTGGCCCGTGGACAGACAGACACCAACACAATGTGCAGATATGATATGTGCACAGCACATCACCGATGGCTACTGTAGAACAGGCTTACTGTGTAGACATGTGCACAGTAGGTCTGTGCCAGCCACACTCAAACACGTTATGTGCCAAACCACACCAATAGTCCAACCCATGCCACAGACAGATGTGCACGCATCTGTGTATGTACATCTGGGAATGTCTCCAGCATAGCAGTATAGCTGTGTCAGTGTTGCGAACAACATATTGAATGGGTTGTATGTGTGAGGGGTGCGTCATACGTGTATGGTCAAATCGACGATACCATCAGTGCCCCTGCTATGTGAACATCCCTGTCCCCATACATGGATACCTATGCTGTGCCCAACACCACGTTCCCCGTGGGAGGGATGGCGCTGTGCGGTGCACCAGCAGACATGGGGGTGGCAGCAGGCACTGGATGTAGACATATGTGGTACCCATGTCAGTCCTGGCAACCATCCATGTGCACGGGATAGCAGTGTGTGGGCACATACAGCACTGTGTTGAACAATATCGCAGCACATAGCACCTGTCAGGGTTAATGTGTATGCATGGATGTGCGATACCTGCATGCACCAGACACACCCTCACCAAGCAGCGTGCAGCCTACCTTGCATAAGGCCAGTGTCCACACCATGATGATAGACATGTGTAATGTCCATATACACATAGCAATGACATATGGAATGGACAGCCACCCTGCCAATATCAGTACCCCCCAGGTGGGTCACATCCCAGTGCCATGTATGTGACATACCCTGCCATACCATGCGGCCCTGCCCAGCAAGGCTGCACGTGCTATCACAGTCCTACATGGTGCGATGGACAAAAGGCACTGTCACTATCAACCGTCCACAGCAGTAATGTGGCAGTGATGCACCCTGTGGTGTTACAGGTGCTGTGTGTTGCTGTGGACAACGTGCCTGCGCACATGCTATGCATGACCTTTCCTGCTAATGTCACATGGTTACACATTGTCCCATGTGTATCACATGTGCAACACAGGTGAGCCGTGGCAGGTTGCCCAACACTCGTACAGTGCTGTGTGGATGTACATGGCACAACACATGCATGTACAGGTGTCCATGTGTATGTGTGCAGTGCCACCGCTGACATTCATAATGGCCGCGTACGGGATGTCTAGTGACATATACACAGCATCCAGGTGAACAGTACAACTGTTGTCACATGGGGACCTGTGCCAACTGATATGGACACAGGTGCAGGCAGGTACACATGTCCACAGCAGGCTAACATCAACATGGTGCGTGTACAGTGTGATGAGGTGACACACATATGATATGACACCCACTGCTTAATGGTGTGATGGCAACACGTCGGCTGTGTCACTGCCATGATGCATCGCAGAGATTACTGTGCAGATGTTGTACATGTCATAGCAATGTATGTCCAGCAGTATGCCAGTACAGCAATGTAAATGTGACTTGTCAACATCATTATGTCTTACAGATAATGCCACATTCCCGGCTGCCTGCCTTCAGCCGACAGGAGGATGAAGTGATTATACCGTTGCTCCAGGACAACTTTGACATACTGTTCAGCCATGGGCCACTACAGGCACAGCAGCGTGATGACGTGTGGCAGGATTTGCGCAGGAGGGTGAACAATGTGGGCGGCCACAACCGCACATACCAGCAGATCCGCAGACACTGCACAGACCTAATTTGGCACGCGAAACAGCGTGCCGCCGCAATCGCCAGACAACAAGGTGGGACAGGTGGTGGGCCACCAACCCAGCCCCCACTCACACACACGGAGGAGCTCCTGGCCAGTCTGGGGACACCCAGGGAACAACATGCAGAAACCCTCGCTGCCATCTTGGAGGTGGGTGTCTCCCAACCAACGAGCCTGGAGCTGCCTGGTAAGTCAGTCTTGCATGTTTGTATGATAACTGACGTAGGTGTGGGTGTCATAGTACACCACATAATGTAGCAACACATGCCAGGTATATGGCCACACAAGATGCATACTACAGTATGCTACGTTATGTTTGCAAACATGTGCATAGCACATGCTAACACACAGGTGCATGATGTGACATGCACAGTGCTTACCGTGGCGATAGTAATGGATAATGTGTATACTGTTGTGTCGCCCCTATACAGGTACCTCTGGCGGTCGCAGACATGCGTCTGTCACAGGTGAGACTGTTGCTAGTAATAGGCATGATACGGTGTATAGATATTCCCCATGTGTCCACGTATGACATGCACACCTGGGTCTGCCCCAGTCACGGTATACAGGTTGCACCACCCGACACACACGCCACCCATGTACAGTAGATACAACCATTAGTATAGACCGGCATGACACCACATAACCCATCAGTGTGATATGTGCAGTCAGCTATGCATACAATGGTGGAGGTGTTCCACAATGGCTGCATGTGTAGTATGCATCGGTATGCCTTTGCGGTATGCACACAGTACCACATAGTGAGCTGTGATCTGGCCAGCACACAGGTGTTACCACTGTGACCTATGCCCCTGCATTGGGTGCACACATTGTGATATGGCACATGACATGTCCCATGCACGTGGTGGTCTGTCCGCAACATTGTCACACCATGACATGACCTACGCACGACATAGCAGACATTCACAATGTCTGCATAGCCTTCGGGAATGTGACACCTCAGACTAGTACGGGTGTATGTCACATGGGCCACCACAGGGATGTGTACACGATGCCCATCACACACAATTGTCCATGAACCAGACAAATATGGCCATGGGTGATACCTACAGGCATGTTGCCACACAGTACATCCGCAGTGGGTAGTCACCGTTGCAGCCTGTCCACACATAGTGCGGTCATCGCTGTAGTGGACCCCCTGAACATCCGATGTGGTACACCAGACAAATGGAATGCCTGTCTGCAGCCATTAGAGGTGCCACCAATGTCTACCATATACGTGCTGTGGAACAGCATGACTGAGTTGCAGACATGGCAATGCAATGCGTCCAGGTTACGCATCGCACAGAAACATACCTGTGTCCTGCTGCCATGCAGTGGCACAGTGCCCGTACTCCCCACTGTACAGCTATGTACACAGCTCACAACAACCACACCTGCACAGACATCCTTGTTACACATGCATTCTATCTGTACACTGTACACATAACACTGCACTGTGACATCTGTTATGATGTGGTGCATGTGGTGGGACACCATTGTCACATGTCCACATGATACTGCACATGTTTGCGGTTTACATGACATAGTGACACCAGCCATGTGTACTGTTAACCCGCCCGTGGCCACACGGTGTATCACGGTGATGCATGCAAACTACCATGAATGTGTGTACTGCAAGCCTACTAAAACACACCTGCTTGATGTAGTGTGCACTCCAGGGCAGTATGCATACTACCACTATTAATGTCTGGGCTGCATTCACTGGGCTGTGGTGTGGGAATGCTGCATGCCACCTGCAATATCACATGCATGATGTGTCTGCATGTGTGTGTGTCTGCGTGTGTATGTCAGCGTGTGTGTGTCCGCATGTGTGTGTGTGTGTGTCTGCGTGTGTGTCTGCGTGTGTGTAATGTAAGTTACGGTATGTCTTTGTATTCACAGGTGCTGTAGGTGCGTTCCCCTCCTCGGTCCATCTGATGCTAGTGTCCCCACAGATACTAGCGGTGATGACCATGTGCATGAGGCACAGGCAGGGTTGTCATGGGCAGAAGCTGTGCCATTGGAGAACATCCCACCTATGTCCCCTTCTTCCCCGCACACGGTTCAGATGCCGACACATACCACATCACCGTTGCCCATAGAGGAAGGACAGTCAGCATCTGTTGGCACCGAGCAGGAATGTGTGGTGGCTGCAGAAGGTGCGGGTACACACCATGTTGCCAGTGTAATGACTGGTGAAGTGCCACACAGGCATGTGGCTGGTGCTGCTCATAGGAGGAGCACTGCTAGACATGCACCTGCCGTACAGAGTGCAGCAGCAGGTATCACCAGACGCATGTTTTAGACTGTAATGGCGGCACAGGCACGTGCCGAACAGCAGAACCAAGAAGGGCAGAGGCTGCAGAGGGCCACAATCCATTCCTTAAATGAGAACATCCAGTCATTGGCAAATGCTCAACAGCAGCTTGCCGATTTTCTGGATAGGAGATTAGGTGAGATGGTTGGTATCCTCGACCGAGGCATGGCAATCCGCGAGCGTGAGCTGTCCGTGCTGGAACACCTGGTAGGGGTGAGGCGTAGGACACGTGGCCGTAGGCCAGCAACACCACCTAGTGCAGGTCGATGTGTGCGTGCCACCTCTCATGCCCACTCACACAGTGCTGGTAGCAGCAGCAGTGCAGCTGGTGCTACACCAACCACACCAGGACACAGCAGGCCATGTGGACGTGGCCCTGGATGGTCCCAGCATGGACACGGTTCCAGCGGACATGTGTCATCAGAGAGTGGCCACTCTATACCTCCACCCGATAGTGCCCGTGCGACCCCAGGCAGGCACGGGTCACATGGCCGCAGGCGGACACAGTGAGCCGTACAACCTGCACTGTACAGTCTGGGGCTGCCAAGTATACCCCGTGTAGGCATCACAGATGACTGAACTGTGTACACACATACCCACACACAGCAGACACAACTGTAGGGCTCCACCACATCCACATGCATTCTGCACAGTCATGCCCAGTAAATGCACAGGCCCTTACACACACACATGATGTCATCCATTGGTACAGCCTATGCCCCTGGCACACATATCACCCTGGGCATATGATGAAGCCTCTGCCGCAGCACCGTGATCCACACCATTCCGGGGTGCCAAAAAAAAGGGGGGGGGTTTTTGCCCCAAACATTTTTTTTTTGAAATGCACAAAAAAGGGGGGGGGGGGTTTTTTGGGGGTGTATGTGACATACCCTGCCATACCATGCGGCTGCTGTAAGGCTGCCGCGATGCTATCACAGTCTACATGAATTGGAATGGACAAAGGCACTGTCTGCTCAACCGTCCACAGCAGTAATGTGCCAGTACTTTTCCTGTGGTGTTACAGGTGCTGTGTGTTGCTGTGGACGTTAGTGCGCTTTTATGCTATGCATGACCTTTCCTGCTAAAGTCACATGGTTACACATTGTCCATGTGTATCACATGTGCAACACAGGTGAGCGTGGCAGATTTGCTCAACACCCGTGCAGTGCTGTGTGGATGTACATGGCACAACACATGCATGTACAGGTGTCATGTGTATGTGTGCAGTGCCACGTGGCGTTCATAATGGCGCGTCGCGGGATGTCTGGTGACATATACACAGCATCAGGTGAACGATAGAACTGTTGTCACATGGGGACCTGTGCCACCTGATATGGACACACAGGTGCAGGCGGAGTACACATATGTCCACAACGAGCTAACATCAACATGGTCGCGTGTTGGTGTGATGAGGTGACACACAGATGATATGACACCCACTGCTCAATGGTGTGTGATGGCAACATTAGGCTGTATCACTGCCATGATGCATCACAGAGATTACTGTGCAGATGTTGGCCCACATGTCATAGCAATGTATGTCAACGGTATGCCAGTACAGCAGTGTAAATGTGACCTTTCAACATCATATGTCTTACAGATAATGCCCGCGTTCCAGTCTGCCTGCCTTCAGCGACAGGAGGATGATGATAATACCGTTGCTCAGGACAACTTTGACATACTGTTCAGCCATGTGCCACTGCTGGTAGCAGCTTAGCGTGATGATGTGTGGCAGGATATGCGCCAGGAGGGTGAACAGCATTAGGCGGCCACAACCGCACATACCAGCAGATCATAGACACTGCACAGACCTGGTGCGGCAGGCGAAACAGCGTGCCGCCGCCAATCAACCAGACAACGCTGCAGGTGGGACAGGTGGTGGGCCACCAACCCAGCCCCACTGCACTACAGCGGAGGAGCTCCTGGCCAGTCTACAGGACGCAGGAACAACATTATCTGAAACCGCCCCGCTGCCATCGTGGAGGTGGGTGTCTCCCAGCCAGCGAGCCTGGAGCCTGCCTGGTAAGTCAAATCTTGCATGTTTGTATGATAACTGGCGTAGGTGTGGGTGTCATAAGTACACACCATAATGTAGCAACACATGCCAGGTATGGCCACACAAGCTGCATACTACAGTATGCTTTCGTTGTGTTTGCAAACATGTGCATAGCACATGCTTTAACACACAGGTGCATGATGTGACATGCACTGGTTATACGATGGCGATAGTAATGGATAATAATGTATACTGTTGTGTATTAAGCCCCTATACAGGTACCTCTGGTATTAATGCGCAGACATGGGTCTGTCGCAGGTGAGACTGTTGCTAGTAATAGGCATGATCACGGTGTATAGATATTCCCCATGTGTCCACGTATGACATGCACACCTGGGTCTGCCCCAGTCACGGTATACAGGTTGCACCACCGACACACACCACCCATGTACAGTAGATACAACCGTTAGTATAGACCGGCATGACACCACATAACCCATCGGTGTATATGTGCAGTCAGCTATGCATACACACACAATGGTGGAGGTGTTCCACAATGGCTGCATGTGTAGTATGCATCGGTATGCCTTTGCGGTATGCACACAGTACCACATAGTGAGCTGTGATCTGGCCACAGGTGTTACCACTGTGACCTATGCCCCTGCATTGGGTGCACACGTTGTGACATGGCACATGACATGTCCCATGCGCGTGGTGGTCTGTCATAACATTGTCACACCATGACACTGACCTCGCCGCGACATAGCAGACATTCACAATGTCTGCATAGCCTTCCGGAATGTGACACCTCAGACTGGTATGGGTGTATGTCACATGGGCCACCACAGGGATATGTACCGCGATGCCCATCACACACAATTGTCCATGAACCAGACAAACATGGCCATGGGTGATACCTACAGGCATGTTGCCACACAGTACATCCGCGGTGGGTAGTCACCGTTGCAGCCTGTCCGCACATAGATGCGGTCATCGCTGTAGTGGACCCCTGGACATCGATGTGGTACACCAGACAAATGGAATGCCTGTCTGCAGCCATTAGAGGTGCCACCAATGTCTACCATATCGTGCTGTGGAACAGCATGACTGAGTTACGAACATGGCAATGCAATGCGTCCAGGTTACGCATCGCACAGAAACATACCTGTGTCCTGCTGCCGTGCAGTGGCACAGTGCCCGTACTCCCCACTGTACAGCTATGTACACAGCTCACAACAACCACACCTGCACAGACATCCTTGTTACACATGCATTCTATCTGTACACTGTACACATAACACTGCACTGTGACATCTGTTATGATGTGGTGCATGTGGTGGGACACCATTGTCACATGTCCACATGATACCGCACATGTTTGCGGTTTACATGACATAGTGACGCCAGCCATGTGTACTGTTAATCTGCCCGTGGCCACACGGTGTATCACGGTGATGAATGCAAACTACCATGAATGTGTATACTGCAAGCCTACTAAAACACCTGCTTGATGTAGTGTGCACTCCAGGGCAGTATGCATACTACCACTATTAATGTCTGGGCTGCATTCACTGGGCTGTGGTGTGGGAATGCTGCATGCCACCTGCAATATCACATGCATGATGTGTCTGCATGTGTGTGTCTGCGTGTGTATGTCAGCGTGTGTGTGTCGCATGTGTGTGTGTGTGTGTGTGTGTGTGTGTCTGCGTGTGTGTAATGTAAGTTCACGGTATGTCTTTGTATTCACAGGTGCTGTAGGTGCGTTCCTCCTCGGTCCATCTGATGCTAGTGTCCCCACAGATACTAGCGGTGATGACCATGTGCATGAGGCACAGGCAGGGTTGTCACGGGCAGAAGCTGTGCCATTGGAGAACATCCACCTATGTCCCTTCTTCCCGCTACGCACGGTTCAGATGCGACACATACCACATCACCGTTGCCCATAGAGGAAGGACAGTCAGCATCTGTTGGCACCGAGCAGGAATGTGGTGGCTGCAGAAGGTCTTGGTACACCATGTTGCCAGTGTAATGACTGGTGAAGTGCCACACAGGCATGTGGATGGTGCTGCTCGTAGGAGGAGCACTGCTAGACATGCACCTGCCATACAGGGTGCAGCAGCTGGTATCACCAGACTGTAATGGCGGCACAGGCACGTGCCGAACGGCAGAACCAAGAAGGGCAGAGGCTGCAGAGGGCCGCAATCCGTTCCTTAAATGAGAACATACAGTCAATGGCAAATGCTCAACAGCAGCTTGCCGATGTTCTGGATAGGAGATTAGGTGAGATGGTTGGTATCCTCGACCGAGGCATGGCAATCGCGGCGTGAGCTGTCGTGCTGGAACACCTGGTAGGGGTGAGGCGTAGGACGCGTGGCGTAGGCCAGCAACACCGGCTAGTGCAGGTCGGCGTGTACGTGACACCTCTCCTGCCCACCCACACAGTGCTGGGAACAGCAGCAGCGCAGCGGGTGCGACACCAACCACACCAGGACACAGCAGGCCACGTGGGCGTGGCCTGGATGGTCCCAGCGTGGACACGGTTCCAGCGGACATGTGTCATCAGAGTGGCCACTCTATACCTCCACCGGTAGTGCCGTCGGCCCCAGGCAGGCGCGGGTCACGTGGCAGGCGGACACAGTGAGCCGTACCACCTGCACTGTACAGTCTGGGGTTGCCAAGTATACCCCGTGTAGGCATCACGGATGACTGAACTGTGTACACACATACCCACACAGCAAACACAACTGTAGGGCTCCACCACATCCACATGCATTCTGCACAGTCATGCCCAGTAAATGCACAGGCCCTTACACACACACATGATGTCATCCATTGGTACAGCCTATGCCCTGGCACATATCACCCTGGGCATATGATGAAGCCTCTGCCGCAGCACCGTGATCCACACCATCGGTGCGGTTATGCAAACATATTCTGATGCACAGGGTGGACAAGATAGTGAGAGGTGTATGTGATACCTGTGTGTCCATAGTCTGCGATGTGTATGTTGCGGTGGTTGTGTATGACAGGTGACAGATGCGTATGTGGCGTGGGTGCGTGCACTGACATCATGCAGCAGACATACCATGTAGTGCAGGTGCAGCATTCATTGTTCTGTGTACCGCGGTATGCGTGGCGGTTACATGTGTAGCACCATGTTGGTTCAGTTAACCCGTATGCCAATTATGGTGTACTTGCATGTGCCTACTGTGAGCATTGTTATCAGTCCCCACGTGTAGCTGTGGGGTACCCACAGGCACATCTGGCAATATCAGCATACCACAGGTACCCGCTTAACCTGCATGGACCCCTACATAGGTACATAGGCACACATGTACATACCAGGCTATGTGCCCTATGGCATGTGTAAGCCTAGCCAGACTGTGTGTGGCTGTTAACACCTTAGGATGAGGATACCACATCCATGGTCCGCTGTCCCTCTGTCCAGCAGTGACACAGAGATGATGCCTGGCGCATACCTATGATCACACATCCACCGTCATGATTACTCTTGGACAAAGTCAGTCAGGGGCTCTGCTTCACATGGGCTGGCAATCCTCTCCATGTTGTAGGGGGTCTCTGGGCATTGACCCTGTTCCCCAGCCGTCCTATTCATGTTAGTGTTGAGGTTTCTGACAGTAGCTTCTGTGCCCGTGTTTGCCTGGAGCCTAGGAGGTGGAACATGTCCATGTCACCCAGGTGGGACATGGCCGTGTATGTCAGGCACAGATCACCACAGAGCAGGCGTGCTGGGAAGGTATACAGCGGAGTCCCCTTGGTCGGGCAGCGTGTGACACATGTCTCAGCACCTTTATCCCTGTGCTGTGGAGCGTTTGTGGTCCTTCGAGTGCTGCAGGTGTCAGGTTAGGTACAGCCCAGATGTGGCATTATGCGCAATCACTGGTCTGATGTGTGAAGTGTACAGGGGTACAATGAACTCCCCTGATGTGGATGTGATTCCTTCGTGACCAGGTGGCCACAGTGGAATGTCTTCCCAACCACATTGGCATTGTGTGTGTTGACAGAGGTTACCGACAGGTGTGGTACCCATGTCCTGAACCGTCCACCATGTTGAATGGATTACCACCTACATGTTACGTCGGGGCGAACATGTCCTTCCCACTGGGTAGGTCTGCACCTTCCCTGGCATGTAGCAGCAGGCCATGGCTCTGGCACCAGTTATCCATGTCTATGAGGCCCCAGGTGGATGTCCGTGTCAGATGGGGTGTTGGGTATGGTGGCGGTGTGCAGTCATCTGCATACCTTGTCTGCCACAATCCCCTATGTTTGCATGCACATTGGAAGGTTGAATGCCGAACAGGAGGGTCCCAGGACTGAGCCCTGTGGGCCTCCACTCGAGACCAGCTTGGAGTCTGACATGGCACCAGGAACACAAACCCTGTGTGGTGTGACCTCCATCCAGTTGGCAAACCATCGTGTGACATATGTGCCCACATATGCGCTGGCGAGCCTTTCCATGAGTCCCGCGTGGAGTGTGGTTTGAGCGCTCCCGCCAGGTCATGGTAGTCTGTGCAAACCGGCGTACCCCATCAATGGCCTTAGTGACCCCTCCAGACAGGCCGAGCAGGTTTGGGAGGCAGGATCTGCCCTTGACTAAGTCGATGTGGGTATGTTCGGTATTGGCTGTACACCACTGTCTGTATTCATGGGCCCCAGTATGGACCTCCCGCAGCTTTGCAGACAAGGCTTGTCAAGCTGATAGGGCAGGAATGTCTACAGTCCATAAGAGCACTACCCTGGCGTAGTGGGACCACAGCTGCCGTATGCCATCCAGCGGGGACCTAGCCCGTAGTAAGGCTAAGATGACACAGCGGCCTTATGTGTGGGGCGAGGGCCTCAATGAGGTTGGGTAGCACACAGCCAGGGACACCATCTGGGCCCATTGGTGCTGTGTTCACCGCTTAACAGATATCAGATCACTCCTGGGCATACGAGATGTTTGGGAGGCTAGACTCTGGTGGGATGGATCGTCCCCTCTTGGGGGGGGTGGATGTATGCATGGAACATGTCCGCTGGTTTGTTGACAATGTCTGTGGGTTCAGTGACCATTGTACCATTCTGGAGTAATTCTGGGCATGACTGTGCGCTCCCACCCATGTCCCTACCACAGCTAAGGGAGGCCCTATGGTTGTCTCATGTGCCCTCTGCAGTACCACTCCCACAAGCGGCCTTGGATGATTGTATGTGTGACCGTATGTTAACGCCGGTATTAATGAGTGATGCCTTCCCTGGTACTGATATTGCTCTGTCATGTATTAGCTCCAACTGTTGTTGTACAGTTTGTCAATGGCTGGGGTCCACCAGACCATGTGCCTGCCGGTGGACAAGGTCCTGATGTTATCATGATCGCTTGGTGCAGACATCCCTGGGGGTGCTCAGAGAAGGCATTTGTAAGGGTTTCAGCAGTGTGGCCTGTGTTTACCACTGGCATGGAGGCCTTGTAGGGTACCACACCGGTCATTATGGCGTGTGTGGTTTGCTGTGGAGAGGTCGTCACTTAGGTCTCCCATGCGGTGTTGGGTGCAGGATGTGGATTACCAGTGGATCCACTATACGGTCTGACATCACCATTGAGGATGTACATCCTGTGTGGAGCATATCCTCCCCATGTGTGATGATCAGAACTGGTATCGTCCCCTAGTGGGTATGGTGCATGGGTGTTCCACAGCAGTCAGGTGTATGAACACCTGGGACCTGTGGCGTAGGGTGTTGTGTCTTGGGTAATGTTCTCGGTCTATGTATGGGTGGTTGATGTCACCCAATCTGGCGGTGTTGTGAGCATGCACACTCACCAGTGTCCTCAGGATGGCTGTGCAGGTATCCTGGGTTTGGGAGGGTGGTCTGTAGCATGCAACAAACTGTAGGGCAGTCCTAACCATGGTTAATTGCACCTGGATATTCCCGCTGCTACGTGCATCTCTGCCAACATGGAGGTGTGTGTATCCGTCATAGAAATGGGGACTCCACCTCCTTCTATGTTATGTCGGGTTATGGTCCTGAGCGTGATATAGGGTTATGACCCTACAGTGCTGGGGTGCTCTCAGCAGCCCTGACCAATGTTCAGTCACTGCACTGACATCGATGTCCTCCATACTGAGGAGGGCATTTGAGGGTGTGCAGCTTGGCTGTAGACCACTGGCAGTGAGCTGCATTATCCTGTGTGTTCTCCAGGCTTGTAGTGTGGGGTGGTAGGTGTATCATTCCAGCCGTGACTGCGGTGAGCACTGTGGGGTGGCAGGTGCCTTTGCCAAACCCTTGTAGACCAGGGGCGACAGCTGCCAGCCATACCATGCGAAGGCGTGGCGTGCCAAGCATGTCATCCCAGGTAAATGGAATCGGATCCCCTCAGACTGACACGGTAACCAGGACATTATCAAGGGTGACCACATTGAGCCAGTGTAGTGGCATCATACTTGATGAGGTGGGATACTGCCCAGGGTCAGGGACATGCCGGCCTGGGCTACACAATCTGAGTGGCCCTCTATGTGTCCTGTAATGTATCCCAGGGTGGTATGCCACCAGGCGTGAACACCAGCATGGGCAATGACGCGTCATACCTGCACATGCTGCGGAGTGACCTGAGTCGTGTGTTATGTGGCGTATTCCAGCGCCGGCAGGCAACCTACTGTGATCATTCCCTTGTTCAGTATGGTGGGTGGGGCGTCGGTGTGTCTGGCAGTGGCGTCACCCATTACAGGTGTGTCTGGCAGTGTGTCGCCTTTGGGTCTCTGCGGGTTAGTACACTGACGTTGAGAACTATGTGTTGCATGTCCTATGTCTTGTGGAGGCAGTAGCTTGTGTGTCTGCTTCAGAGGGCTCGTTAGGTTCGCGACATGTCCTACAGTGCCCCAGGTATGTCGTAGTGTGTTCATGTGTTTGATTAGCATTTGCGATAGTCACATGTGACACTGGGTATGTGGTGTGCATTGTGTCCTTCCCCTCAGCGTGGTCTTGCTGGTCATGGTTGGAGAGAGCACAGCACCCTGTCTGGCTATATAGTTGCGTCTGTCACATGTATTATGGTCATTGGGGGAGGTGCGGCTTGTCCGTGTCCATGAGGCACCTGTAACAGTGGCCAGGACGCCCAGATTCACCATCTGAACAGGAGGTCGCTAGCAATTGCCCCCTCGACATGCCAGAGGATGTGAATGCATCTGCTGTCTGGCGTGTCAGAAGGCACCTATAGGGAATTGGGCACACAAGGGGATTCTAGGACAGTGTAGTACTCCATTTAGTATACATGTACTTTATCTATGTGGGAATACTATGGGAGCAGGTGCAATGCTTTTGTGATGTAGAGAACAGACAGACGGGATTGCAGAAGAGAGGTCATACACATAGACCTGCAGACACGGGCGGATACAGTGTAGCGTTGCTTACGGTACATGGCGCACATGTCCACACATATACTGCACCTGGCGCCTGTGGTCGGTGCCACAGGCTACGGTGGACAGAGACATCACATACATGGCATGACACAGTACAGGTATGGTGACATTCTGCAGGTGTAATGCGCGGTGTGCTGGCTACTGACCCGAAGGTGTCACATGTCAGCTGTGGTGCACAGTGTTCGACAGTCGGATGCTGTACGGTATAGGAATATACCGCGTGCAGGCGTACACCTCTATGGCACACACACCATTGTGTGCAGATGGGGACACCTGTCTGTGTGGTCGGCACCCTCACAAGACAATGCAGCGATCGCCATGTCACAGGGGTGGTCTTGCATAGGTGGCCAGTAAGGCTCACAGGTGTGGGAATGACAGGGCTGTACAATGCAGCACCACTACGGGATGGTCACCCTGTGTGGTCAGTGTCCGGGCACAACCACGATATCTGCATACACCCTCTCAACAAGCAGCAGACATACACATGTCGACACCACGGACATGGTGGTGGCCACACATGTCTACGGAGGGATGGCGTGTTGCATGTACCACACCATCCACATCGGTGCACCCCACACTGAGGTAGGTACAGAGCTCTACCATGGTGTACAGTGATGTGTGGCACGTGGCACATAGTTCCCCCGATCTGTGGCATACATGGGCACACATTCCTGCACACATGTTGGTGCTAGGAATGCCACACCCTACATGTGTTTGTGCAGGCATGCAGCGGTATGTGGTGCATCCTGCGTACTACCACTGTATCCGGCAGCTGTGCCAATATCTGCACTTGGGTGGTGGTAGGGGTTAGAGTGGCAATGTGACATATGGTGGAACCATGGCGATGGGTATGCATCATGGCAGCGCTGTCATGTAAAAGGCGACATAGCGGACTGTATGCACATGTCAGGGTAGGGCGGTGTGTGACACACCTGTGACCAGCACCTGCACACATGCATGTGGACAGGTGTTTAAACAATTGGTGTACACACAGACTGCCATGCGTGCTGTTACTATGCCACCAAATAGCGGCCCCATGATGGGTATGCATGTGGGAGGGGTTGCAACTGTCTTACGGACACAGACACCGCCCTGCATGGCTGCACCGTGCACAGTACCGTGTCACATGTATCCCTGTTGCCATGTGTGTATGCATTGCTACGTTGTGACATGTGTGTCAACATGCATGGAACATGGACTGTGGTTTGGTATCACAGCTGTCACAGGCAAACTGTACAAGGGTATGTGTCCTGTGAACACCGCCACACCCTGTAGGGGGTGCATACCACAAACATGTGTCCGCCTTCCCTTCGTGTGTGTATTACCGCGTACGCCTGTGTCATGCATGTGGTCCATCACAGGCCTCGTATGTGTCCTGCGTGCAGTCCATGCACACAGCCTGGAAACCACATATGTGACATATCCGGACATTGTTTCACTGTGGTACAGCTGCAGTCATGTGTCATACCTGTGTCAGGCCCGTGGCATGTGTGGATCACGCCTGTCCGTGTATGCGATGCGGGTGGACTACATCACACCTGTGGGATCATTGATAATACATCTGTACTCTGCACGACGTACACCGCCACATAGTCTTCTGGACATATGTCACATGCAGTTTCGGGACCGTGAGGCATACTGCTGCACCGATAACAAGGTGCTGGCATAGCAGCTACAGTGTTCGCCGGTGTGTACATGTTCAGCCTGCACCCATGGCGCCTGTGCTGTCATCTGTGTGTGTGCGTGTGACTGCATGTGTGTCCACCCTGCGGCGTGTATGCGGGTTTGCCTGTCCGTGACTTGCGGTGTGTGCACTCCATCTGCATGCCGGACGGCGTGCACATACCACGTGTGTGAGCATGGCGGGTCACTGTTGTGTGGCTGGACACACCACGGTCCACAGTCTGCCTCCCATGCCGTCGCCCCATGTGTATGCATGTCTGCTCTGTGCCGATACTAAGTGTCTGAGCATGCCCAGTAAGCAGCTGTGTAGATGGACACACAGTACAGTGCACACGCGCCCGACTGCATTGATACGGGTGCATGCCTGTTTCCCCGCTTAACTGCCACGTCTGTGGCATGGCGGGTTGCTGTTGTGTGGCTGGACACACCACGATGGTCCTGATCTGCCTCCCATGCCGTCGCCCCATGTGTATGCATGTCTGCTCTGTGCTGATTCTAAGTGTCTGAGCATGCCCAGTAAGCAGCTGTGTAGATGGACACACAGTACAGTGCACACTGCGCCCGACTGCATTGATACCGCGGGTGCATGCCTGTTTCCCCCACAACTGCCACGTCTGTGGCATGGCGGAGTTGCTGTTGTGTGGCTGGACACACGGCGGTCCACAGTCTGCCTCCCATGCCGTGCCCCATGTGTATGCATGTCTGCTCTGTGCCGATTCTAAGTGTCTGAGCATGCCCAGTAAGCAGCTGTGTAGATGGACACACAGTACAGTGCACACAGCGCCCGACTGCATTGATACGGGTGCATGCCTGTTTCCCCGCCCAACTGCCACGTCTGTGGCATGGCGGAGTTGCTGTTGTGTGGCTGGACACACGACGGCCGATCCTGATCTGCCACCCATGCCGTCGCACCATGTGTATGCATGTCTGCTCTGTGCGAGTCTAAGTGTCTGAGCATGCCCAGTAAGCAGCTGTGTAGATGGACACACAGTACAGTGCACACGCCGCCCTGCGTTGATACCCGTGAGCATGTCTGTCTCCCTTTGCAACCGCTGGGTGTGAGAGGCATGGCCAGTACACCTGCGAGGGTACACGACAGTCGGCACTGATGTCTGCTACTAGGCGTGTAGCCATGGCCAATGACATCCTGCATAGCCATGGTGACCATCCAGGTGACTCATATGTGGCTGTCATGCCACATCGGCTGCCTACATCCTGCGCGCGGATGCCCTCTCATAGGGTATACTGTCATGTGGTGCATCCCGTATTCATGTCGTGATGTACTGCTCAGTAGTTATTTGGTATTCCGACTGCAGCACTACCGTGTTACTGTCACGGCCACCTTGGGATGGTAACAGGCTGTGTGACTGCACACTCTCCCTTCAGTTTCTATCGGACGCATTGCCTCTGCAGATGATACCACCCACCTAAGGGTATGCCTCCTGACAGTGCTGTGCTCAGTAATACCGGTAGCGCATTCTGTAAATGCTTCATGCTGTAGTGAGTTCATGTAGGTAGCGTAGGGTTCGACTCTCGGCCCTTTCCTGTGTGTGTGTGTGTGTGTGTGTGTGTGTTTCCAGCTGCCTCTGCAGATGAACATGCTTTAGATGTCGCCGCACATACCTTGGCTGTGCCAGCTATTCTCTTACGGGTGATGTCACCCGCCTAAATATGCCTCTGACAGCGCTGTGCTCAGTAATCTCGGTAGTGCGTTCTGTAAATGCTTCATGCTGTAGTGAGTTCATGTAGATAGGCGTAGGTTCGACTCTCGGCCCTTCCCTGTGTGTGTGTGTGTGTGTGTGTGTGTGTGTTTCCAGCTGCCTCTGCAGATGAACATGCTGGGCAGCCGCAACACATACCTTGGCTATTGCCAGCTATTCTCTTATGGGTGATGTCACCCGCCTAGAGATATGCCTCTGACAGCGTTGTGCTCACTAATCTTGGTAGCACGTTCTGTAAATGCTTCATGCTGTAGTGAGTTCATGTAGGTAGGCGTAGGTTTGACTCTCGGCCCTTCCCTGTGTGTGTGTGTGTGTGTGTGTGTGTGTGTGTTTCCAGCTGCCTCTGCAGATGAACATGCTTTAGATGCAACACATACCTTGGCTGTGCCAGCTATTCTCTTATGGGTGATGTCACCCGCCTAGAAATATGCCTCTGACAGCGCTGTGCTCAGTAATCTCGGTAGCGCGTTCTGTAAATGCTTTATGCTGTAGTGAGTTCATGTAGATAGGCGCAGGTTCGACTCTCGGCCCTTCCTGTGTGTGTGTGTTTCCAGCTGCCTCTGCAGATGAACATGCTTTGAGCCGCAACACATACCTTAGCTGTGCCAGCTATTCTCTTACGGGTGATGTCACCCGCCTAGAAGTATGCCTCTGACAGCATTGTGCTCAGTAATCTGGTGGCGCATTCTGTAAATGTTTCATGCTGTAGTGAGTTCATGTAGGTAGGCGTAGGTTCGACTCTCGGCCCTTCCTGTGTGTGTGTGTGTGTGTGTGTGTGTGTTTCAGCTGCCTCTGCAGATGAACATGCTTTAGGCAACCGCAACACATACCTTGGCTATTGCCAGCTATTCTCTTCGGGTGATGTCACCCGCCTAGAAATATGCCTCTGACAGCGTTGTGCTCAGTAATCTCGGTAGCGTTCTGTAAATGCTTCATGCTGTAGTGAGTTCATGTAGGTGAGCGTAGGTTCGACTCTCGGCCCTTCCTGTGTGTGTGTGTGTGTGTGTGTTTCCAGCTGCCTCTGCAGATGAACATGCTTTAGGCGGCTTAACACATACCTTAGCTATGGCCAGCTATTATCTTACGGGTGATGTCACCCGCCTAAATATGCCTCTGACAGCGCTGTGCTCAGTAATCTCGATAGCAGCGTTCTGTAAATGCTTCATGCTGTAGTGAGTTCATGTAGATAGGCGTAGGTTCGGCTCGGCCCTTCCCTGTGTGTGTGTGTGTGTGTGTGTTTCCAGCTGCCTCTGCAGATGAACATGCTTTAGGCAACCGCAAGCACATACCTTAGCTGTGCCAGCTATTATCTTACGGGTGATGTCACCCGCCTAGAAATATGCCTCTGACAGCTGTGCTCAGTAATCTCAGTAAGCGTTCTGTAAATGCTTCATGCTGTAGTGAGTTCATGTAGATAGGCGTAGGTTCGACTCGGCCCTTCCTGTGTGTGTGTGTGTGTGTGTGTGTGTGTGTGTGTGTGTTTCCAGCTGCCTCTGCAGATGAACATGCTAGGCATGCTTCACAACACATACCTTGGCTATTGCCAGCTATTATCTTCACGGGTGATGTCACCCACCTAGAAATATGCCTCTGACAGCGCTGTGCTCAGTAATCTCGATGGCGCGTTCTGTAAATGCTTCATGCTGTAGTGAGTTCATGTAGGTAGGCGTGGGATTCGACTCTCGGCCCTTCCTGTGTGTGTGTGTGTGTGTGTTTCCAGCTGCCTCTGCAGATGAACATGCTTTAGGCAACCGCAACACATACCTTAGCTATTGCCAGCTATTCTCTTACGGGTGATGTCACCGCCTAGAAATATGCCTCTGACAGCGTTGTGCTCAGTAATCTCGGTGGCGTTCTGTAAATGCTTCATGCTGTAGTGATTCATGTAGATAAGCATAGGTTGGACTCATGGCCCTTCCTGTGTGTGTGTGTGTGTGTGTGTGTGTGTGTGTGTGTGTGTGTGTGTTTCCAGCTGCCTCTGCAGATGAACGCATGCTAGGCAGCTTACCGCCCAACACATACCTTAGCTAATGCCAGCTATTCTCTTACGGGTGATGTCACCGCCTAGAAATTAATATGCCTCTGACAATGGCAGCTGTGCTCAAGTAATCTCGGTAGGCGCATTCTGTAAATGCTTCATGCTGTAGTGTGTTCATGTAGGTAGAAGTAGGTTTGACTCTCGGCCCTTCCTGCAATGTGTGTGTGTGTTTCCAGCTGCCTCTGCAGATGAACATGCATTGACACTTACGCCAACACATACCTTGGCTATTGCCAGCTATTCTCTTCACTGGTGATGTCACCCGCCTAGAAAGTATATCACCTCTAACAGGCGCTGCTCAGTAATCTCACCGATTGGCTAGCGTTCTGTATAAATACTTCATGCTGTAGTGAGGTTCATGTAGGTAATGGCGTAGGTTAGAGCTCTTGGCCCTTCCTGTGTGTGTGTGTGTGTGTGTGTGTGTGTGTTTCCAGCTGCCTCTGCAGATAGACAAGCTTTAGGCGGCTTGCCATGACACATACCTTGGCTATCAAGCGGCCATTCCTTTCTACGGATCTTGTCACCTTACCTGTACATGTGCCTCTGATGGTGGTGTGTTCAGTGGTCCGCGTGGCGCATTCCATACACCTGTGTCATCGTTTGTCGCGGTTGGGTATAGGGGGGTGTGGTCAATCACCATGCCTGCCATGTGTGTGTGTGTCCATGCTCCCAGCTGCATGGGTTTTATAGGGTATGGCTTTGAGGTTTCACGCCAGAACACTCATATCCTGCCGCCATCCTGTGTTTGTGGATAGGCGGGACACAGCTCTTGTACTGCTTGTATTGTGCCTGTTGTGGTGGCGACCTCCGTGGCGTGTTCTCCCGTGCACCCTGTTATGGTGTGGTGGGGTGGTGCTGTGTACATTACACTCACGGGCCTGCCAGATGTGTCCATCTGTATCTCTGTCTTTGTATATCTATGTACCTATATTTGTGCCTGTACTGCTGCTCTAGCATGGACAGCTGTATCTTTCCCATGTATGGCATATTTGCACGGCTGACACACATATAACTTTGTAGTGCGTTGCATATCCACTCATTGTCCATGCACGTCCGTATTCCAGAACACCCTAAAGACATCTGCTGGATATAGGTGGCAGACAGCTATCCTTGCTACCCTGACACTGAACCACGTTACCGCCATACACCTTGTGTGTACTTGCCTATTTATGGTGTGTGTATGTCTACCTGTGCTGTATGCATGGCCGTGTGTGTGTGTCTTGCTATAGCCATCTGTGCAGGTGTCGCCACTATGGGTAATCCTTGTGGACCGCTGTTTCATGTGCACGTCTGCACATACCTGCGAACCGTACTACCCCTCAAGCGGCAGCTGACCTTAGGTCAACTGCTGCCCTAGGCTGTAGGGGCTCCATGGTAGCCCACCACCACAACACATAGTGCCCCCAGCGGGTATACCTACGCGGCACACCTACTAGACCAGGTGGCCCCTACTGAGTCGCGGCACCACAGACAGCACGCCAGGATGAAAGCGTATGCCTATGGCGGACCTATGGGCACATCACAGGCATGCACGTCTACATTGGGTGTTTTCTGACGTCTAGGTTATAATACCAGAGGGGACCTCATCCTTTATGCTATAGAATGCAGTTTAGATGGACTAGTAGGTGGAGGGTTGGCCACACACACCAGGGGCTGACTGATGGAACACTGATGAGGCCTCTTTTGAGGAAGCTTGGGTGGAGCAAACCCCGTACTTGGGAATGTAGTTTAGGTACAGATGTAGAGGTTAACACACATTGTGTCCACTCTTTTCAGTTCTGTACGGCTTTGTGTATTACCAGTGATATGCTATGCATATCTTCCACTCTGATTGTTAGATCTTTGCTTGATGAGTATTGGCATAGTACTGTATCATATAATACATGTGTTAATAGGATGCTTTCTGAGATGTTAACATATGTGTGTGTGTGGATTAACATTGCGTCTGTGCTTTCTATAACTGTGGTTTACATGTTCATTGTTTTGCATAGAAAGTAACAAATTCGAAGTGTGGGGGATATTTAAAGCCTGGATTAAGCTTCCATGTTATGTGTAAAGTCCCACTTGAGCCTACACCAATTTGATAAGCTGGCTTACATGTCTATGAAGTAACAGCCTTTGGATACCATATATGTGACCTGTCGTGGACGAAAATATCTCACGTTGTCTATTTCATCTACCTGTATGTGTGACTTGGTTTTGTGTGCCATAAGGTGCCAGCGGGTGCTTTGATATTTGATTAGGTGTATTCCATGGTCAATTGACATTAATCCCTATTAATTCACTGAAGGGATGTTCTTCATTGGTTAGGAGCATGCCATAGTTTGACCATCGTATGAAAACTTTCCTAGCTGGCTTGTTGATATTGTGCCATTGGTATGTGTTCACTGAGTCACTTATTTGTTCAGCGGTATGGAGCGTGTGATCCCCATTTTGGTGCTTTGGCAGGGTGTTGAGTGCTGTATGCGCGGTATTACGCTGGCGGTCTGGCTTTTATTATGGGGAGTGTCTACTGTAGTCCCTATCTGTATTTCCTGTGTTATGCCTCACTGCAGCTGTGTGGATTACACCAGGTTACTTGATTATGGGTGCCATCTTGGTCCACTCACGGCTTGTCCATCCCCTAACTTTGATTGCCCTGCACTGGACACTGGTATGGAGGCAGTGGTACACATTTCACACCTGCATTTAGCATTAGCCGATGGATGCTTTGCACAATCAGGAGGTGGGGAGTAAGGCCGCATGCTACTCCCACATCCCTCCCCGCAGTCGCGGGACAAGCGTATTATCTGCCAAGTAACACGACCCGTTTCTGCATACCCAGGATCCCATGTGGCTGCAACCCTCGGCCGGTACCCATTGCATCCATCCGGCATGACATGCTTGAAGAATGGGAATGTGGGCGCACCTCTAGCGGACTCCTACAATCCTGGGAATATCTGTTCATATGTCCTGGATTCCTTGCACAGTTGTCATCAACCCTGAACACGCTGGGGGTGCATATGTCTCGCTGTACCGTAGTCCCGGCTGTCAGTTCTTCTGGAGTCTCTGATGCATGGCTAGTTGACATTGCATCACGGATGAATCTCTGGGGTCCTACTATAGACACCATTGTGCATATGTACAGTGTAGACGCTTGTTGGACTGTGTCCATCTGGCTGTAGTGGAGTTTGACTGCTGCTGTATGTTTCCCCAATCACGGATGTCTGCTTGCTACCCATATATTATGTAGTGCTTTCGTTAACCAGGTTTGTTCCTAAACTAGAAGAACGGATGGTGTAAATCCAATGATGCAGGCTAGGAGATGCTTTAGTAATCCTCAAATGTCCCATTAGGATATGTCCCGCCACTGTATTGTCAAACTGACACAGCCAAAACATGTAGATCCTATTAATTCATTGAAGGATGTTCTTTTATAGGAATTAAGTGTAGGCATACATAGTTTGGATCTCTATGAGCTTTCTAGTTGGCGTTGTCGATTATTGCCATTAGTATGTGTTCACTTGGAGTCGCCCATTTATTCAGCGGTATGGGCGAGTGATCCCATTCTCTTTCTGGCAGATTGAGTGCTGTATGCGCCCGGTGTCCGCCGCAGCCCGGTCTGACTTGTATGTGGAGTGTCTACTGTAGTCCCTATCTGTATTCCCTGTGTTTTTGCCTTACTACGGCTGTGTGATTTCCACCAGGTTTGCAGTTATAGATTGCCATCTTGGCCGTACGTTTGTCCATCCATGGGAACTGCCTAATGGACACTGGTATAGGGCTGTAGACATTTCACAGCTGCATTTAGCATTCTCGGTGGATAGATTGCATTATTTAGTCTTGGAATAGCATATGCCATACCCACATCCCTCACAGAGGAGGCGGGACAGCGGATCATCTGCCAATCAACACTGAGACCCATTTCTGCATACCCGCGATCCCATGGCTTGCAACCCTGCGGCAGGTACCGTTGCACATCCCCTCCATGTGTCTGCGGGGAATGGGATGTGGGCCGCGCTATTATGGACTGGACAATCTGGGTATTTCTGTGCATATCACCTGCATTTTCATGGACAGTTGTCATCAACCTTGAACTGCGGCTGGTGAGATTGCATATATGTAGCAGCAATGCGTAGTCACGGCTGTCACTTCATCTGGGTCTCCCGATGCTTAACAGGTTGACATTAAGCGTCTGTGGATAAATTTTTAGGTCTACAATGGACACCGTGTGCATATGTAGCTTTATGTAGAACTTGTTGGACTGTGTCCATCTGGCCAGTATGGTTTGACTGCTGCTGTATGTTCAGCTTTAATCACGGATGTCTGTTTGAGTACCCATATGGTATGGCAGTGCTTTCACGTAAAGCGAGGTTTTCATATACGAACCCAAATGGTGTAATTCCAATGATGCAGGCCCAACAATTGCTTTAACTTCAATCACCAGATATCCCATTTGGGACATTCCTGCCCCTGTATTGTGTCCAAATTAACACGAAGCAAAGAACATGCTTAGATCCCTATTAATTCATTGAAGGATGTTCTTTATATGTAGAGTGCATGCCATGGCAAGACTATCCTATAACCTTACACAGTTGGCGTTGGTGGTGTTGCCAATTAGTATGTGTTCCGCCAGATGGCCCATTTGTTCCACTTGGTATGGAAGCGAGTGAACCCCATTTTCCTGCTGGCAGATTGAGTGCTGTCACGCGCCGGTATTCGCACGCCGGTCCTGACTTTGTATGGGGGTGTGTACTGTGGTCCCTATCTGTACTTTTCTGTGTTATGCCTTACTGCAGCTGTGGAATTACACGGGTTTGCAGTTATGGGTGACCATCTTGAATTGTGTCACGTTTGTCGTCCATGGGAAATGCCTACTGGACACTGGTATAGGGCTGTACACATTTCACAGCTGCATTTAGCTTATTCTCCGGTGGATGATTTGCATTGTGGTTAGGAGATGCGCATGTGCTATACCCACATACACTCCCGCGCGGGGTGAATGCGGCTGATTATCTGTCAATCAGCACCACGAGCCCCATTTCTGCATACTGCACGATCCCATGTCTGCAACCCTTCGGCCTGATTTACCCATTGCATCAGCCTTCGTATTGTGTCGGGGAATGGGATGTTGGGCGGTACGTCTATATGGGCTTACGGCAGCCTGGGGAGTCCTATTCATATGTCCTGCATTTCACTTGGACACTTGTCATCAACCTTGAACACACACTGGTGGTGCACATATCCTAGCTGTGCCATAGTCCCGCGGCTATCAGTTCTTCTGGGTCTCTAGATGGCTGCCTGTTCACATTGCATATGGATCTACATTTTTTTTTTGGTCCTACAATGGACACCAATGTGCACATATGTAAAGGTGTAGAACTTATTGGACTGTGTCCATCTGGCCAGTAGGTTTGACTGCTGCTGTATGTTCAGCAATCACGCGGATGTCTGTTTGAGTACCCATATTATGCGGTGCTATGTAAGCCGGGTTTTTCCGCCACACTGAACCCAAATGCTGTAATTCCAATGATGCAGCAGGCCCAACAATTGCTTTAACTAATCACTTAGATATCCCATTGGGACATTCCCGCCTCTGTAATTGTCAAATTAACACGCAGACGAAACATGTAAGATCCCTATTAATTAATTGAAGGATATTTCTTTATATGTAGATCATACATGTAGCTTAACCATCCTATAACCTATCTAGTTAGCGTTGTTGGTGTGCCATTAGTATGTGTTCATGACTTAGGTCGCCCATTTGTTCAGCGGTATAGGCTGAGTGATCCCCATTCTCTTGCTGGCAGATTGGAGTGCTATTATGCTTGCCGGTATTACTTTTGGCAGTAGGTCTGACTTCATATGTGGAGTCTCTACTGCTTAGTCCCTACTCTGTATTCCCTGTTGTTATGCCTTACACTACAGCTGTGGCGATTCCACCAGGTTTGCAGTTATAGGTGCCATCTTGGCCGTCGCGTTTGTCCATCCATGCCCAGGAACTGCCTAATGGACACTGGTATAGGAGCTGTACACATTTCACAGCTGCATTTTAGCATTCTCCCGGTGGATGATTTGCATTATTAGTACGAGGAGTAGCGCATATGCCATACCCACATCCCTCACATGGTAGGGACAACTTGGATCATCTGCCAATCAACTCCAACACCCATTTCTGCATACCCGCGATCCCATGGCTGCAACCCTTGGCGGTACCCATTGCATCACTCCATGTGTGCGGGGAATGGGATGTGGACACACATCTATGGACTCGACAATCTGGGGATTTCTGTGCATATGTCCTGCATTTTGTGGACAGTTGTCATCAACCTTGAACAAGCTGAGTGGTGCATATGGCTTAGCTGTGCGTAGTCACGGCTGTCACTTCAATCTGGGTCTCGATCACGGCCGGTTGACATTAGCGATGCGGGATACATTTTGCGATTCTCTACAATGGACATCAATGCATATGTAAAGTGTAGGAATATGTTGGACTGTGTCCATCTGGCCAGTGAGTTTGCTTGACGGCTGCTGCCTTATATTCCCAATCAGCGGATGTGTGTTTGACTGCACATATCCCATGTTGCTGCTCTGAGGAAACCCATGTTTTACTCGATTAACTTAAATGGTATTAATGTAATGCTGCAGTTTGCTTGGCAGCTGCTTAAAATAATCCTCAAGAGGCCCAGTAGGACATATAGCCACTGTATTGTCAATATAACACAACCAGAATTTATGTAGACCTATTGATTCATTGAAGGATGTTTCTTTACATAAGTTGGGAAAGCCAGTGTTTAGAAGCATCCTATGACCTTCCACAGTTGGCGTTGTTGGGTTGTGCCATTGGTATGTGTGTTCCACTGGAGTAAGCCCATTTGTTCATAGGTATGGCAGCGAGTAATCCCCATGTTATTTGCTGGCAGATTGAGTCAACATGTATGCGCCAGTATGCGCCGCGGCAGTCTGAATTTCTATGGGGAGTGTCTACTGTAATTTGCCATCTGCATTTCACTATGTTATGCCTTACTGCAGCTGTGCTTGTTCCACCGGGCTTGCAGGTATAGGTGCCATCCTGGTCGTAGGCTTATCCATCCATGGGGATTGCCTACTGGACACTATTATGGCCTGTACACATTCCACACCTGCATTTAGCATTATCGGTGGATGCTTTGCAGTGATAGTGGGGGTAGGTCATGTGCTACCCACGCCACTCCATGGGGCAGGACAATGAGATTATCTGCCAAACAACACCGAGCCCCATTTCTGCATACCCAGATCCCGTAGCTGCAGCCCTCAAGCAGTACTCATTACATCCTTCGTATTGTGCGGAACTGGGATAACGGACATACATGTGAGACCGCATTCGATCCTGGGATTTCTGTTCATATGTCCTGCATTTCATGGACACCTGTCATCAACCTTAAACAAACTGGTGGTGCATATGTGTCTAACTGTGCGTAGTCCACGTATATAGCATCATCTGTGGTGGTCGGGAAGCTTGGCACGGATGGGTTCTGTTAGAAGGTATTTTTGCAGGTCCTACAATGGACACAAATGTGCATATGTAAGCAAGTTAGATGTTGCTGGACTGTGTCAAGCTGGCCAGTGTCAGTTTTGACTGCTGCTGTATGTTCCCCAATGGCGGATGTCTGTTTTGACTACCCATTCTACGTAGTTGCTATGTAAACCAGGTGTTTTAGAACTGTGAACAAATGGTGTACATCCAGAGATGCAGGTTAGCAACTGCTTTAAATAAACCTCAGATGTCCCAATAGGACATATCCGATCTTCTATATTTTCAACATAACACCACGGAACATGTTGATCCCTAATAACTATTCATTGAAGCATGTTTTTCTTTATAGGTGGGGACGCATGCATAGTTTACATATCCTAGTTGGCGTTGTTGGTGTGCCCATTAGTATGTGTTCCACAGGTAAGCCCATCTGTTCCGCAGTATGTGGTAGCGAGTGCTCCCCATTTTGTTGCTGGCAGATTGAGGTATTAATGGTAATGCGCCGGTGTTACTTTGCGGCCAGTCCAACTGTATGGGGAATGTCAAGCTGTAGTCCCTATGTGTATTTCCTGTGTTATGCCTTGCCTTACACTGCGGCTGTACTAATTCCACGGGTTTGCAGTTATAGGTGCCATCTTGGTGGTACCTTGATCCAATCCATGGGAATTGCCTGCACTGGACACTGGTATAGGGCTGTACACATTTCACACCTGCATTTGGCATTCTCCGGTGGATGCTTTGCGCATGTAGTAGGGAGTAAGGTAGGGTGCTATGCCCACATCCACTCCCGCGGGGGCAGGACAATGGATTATCTGCCAAAGCAGTACACGAGGTCCTGTTTCTACCTACCCAGGATCCCTTGGCTGCAACAGTCGACGAGTACCACATTACATCCTTCATGTGTCGCGGGACTGGGATGTGGGCCGCACTTCTATGGACTTCGGGAACTCTGGCAAGGATTTCTGTGCATATGTGCTGCATTTCATGAACAGCTCTCATCAACGTTAGAGCCTTGCGGTGCATATGTCTAGCTGTGCGTAGTCACGACGCCAGTTCTCATGGTTGGACAATGAAGGCTGATGCGCATTCCCTATAGAGGGAAAATCTTTGGAGTCCTACAATGGGCTGTGTGCATATGTAAAGTGTAGAGCTTGTGGGACTGTGTCCATGTGGCCAGTGGTTTTGACTGCTTAACATGTGTTCTGTCCGGATGTCTGTGACGCTACCCATAGTGTGTGTGTAGTGCTACGGAAACCATGTTTCCAAAGCGAACCAAATGGTGGCCATCCAATGATGCAGGTTAACAACCGCTTAATTAATCCCCAGAGGTCCCAGTAGGGAAGTATAAGCCATTTTATTTAGCCGGAATAACACCACCATACCAGGCAAATCACGGGCACTTTGCTGGTCTTTTGACCATTTGCAAGTGTAATTAGCAGACCGTGTCAATACATGTATAATAATACATATTGTAATGCCGGCGTTAACCTGTATATTTATTTGGACAATGGCTTCTGCTATTGACATCGTTATATTGGGTGTTGCGGTTACCATACGCGGCTTTCTCAAAGGCCGAATTCGCAATTCTGAACCGCTGCTGTGGTCTCCTTTGGGACACAGAGCCAGTGGTCAAGCAGTGCTCAAACCCTGCATCACCCCGCCGTGCCTTCTGCGTGCCTGGGACTGCATGGATCAGGCATTCCCTTACGCTGGTTCATTTGTACCAATGCGAAGCATCCCAGTGTGGTGTACCCCAGCCATACACAAGCTGTACAGCAGGAGGAGGTGGCTACTACAGAGCCCAGAGCAGACACCTTGTGAGTACTTGACACCCTTATACTATTTATATGTGTAGAGCTACAGGCTGTCATGACATGGTCGAGGCAGGTTCACAGATATCTCCATGGACTTCGGCAGACAATCATACATGTTGCTATGCTGGACACCTAGGAGGTAACTCACACATATGCTCTGACTGGGTTCACAATGATGTAGGTTTACTGAACATACACACATTGCCAACATACTGAGGCTGACAGGTTGGGTAGGAACATCTCCACCCCTCCCCACATGGAGATATGTCTGTACCGAGTGGTTTGTAGTCCCGAATGTTTCTGTAGCACAGTGGGACATGCTCTCTCTCCAGGGTATTAGTGAACACTTAGCATCCCATAGGACCAGCTGGTGTCCGACTGTGTACTCATGATCTCATTGAGGAATTAGACCCACAGTTAGGACAGCTGTTTTATTCTTAATACCACCTCGGTGGCATGCCCAGAAGTTGTGTCGCCCGTGTAGTCCCCACTTCACAGGGCCAGTGCCTACACTGACCCTGGTTATTACTGTCCATTACCATGGGGAGACTTATCTGCAAGACATGGGGAGGGATCATGCTGCAGCCATAGATGGCGACATAGGGACTGCATACTTTTGCATCAACCCAGTTTGGCTTGGTCGGTAGTTCATCTTTGTTTAAAATCCTGAGTTGGCGTTTTAGGGACAGTCACCGAGGCCATTGATGGGGTCTTGCGGTCCTTTTAGCCTACCTCACGACCTGGCAAGGCCTTCAGCACAATACCCCCTCGGGTATCATTGATAAACCCATCGGCTTGGATGTGAACACGTGCAGCCGCGGGATGGGTTGCAAACTAACTGGAGTGACCTGACCCCCATGATGCATAGTTGCTGGCAGCATGTGGGACTTACTGCCTGTCACAGAGGCGGTGTCCCACTGGGCTCACCCTGGAGTCCTCTTTTCTACATCTACATTTCCACAGTACAAGCACACACAGGGGGTGTGCTTGGCTGACATTGTTTGTAGATGACTACTTGAACCGGAGATTGCCATAGTGGGGCCGGACATCTGACACAGATGTATCCTTCAAAGGGCCTCCCAGATATGTATATCTGCTGTCAGGATATGGCCTACAACTAAATGCCAGGTAATGCATGAGTCATACCCGTCGAGGAGAATGAGGTCACCCCTGTCCGGCATATGGGTGGCAGTCCACCGACACGGGGGTGAGTACAGGGATCTAGGGTCCCAGGTTATGGAGTCACCGATGGATTCGACACACCACGTTGCTATCATGGTTCGGTAGAACTTCTACATGCCACCTGATGGGTGCAGGGATTCACATCCTAGATCAGGGTAGGTCATCGTCTCCTTGTACTCATTCGTGTTACACCTATGATTGGAGTACATTGCCCCATTCGAATTATCTGACCCGACACCTGCAGCAGCTGGGAAGGCCCATAGGTTAATCGTCAGACAGATGCGGGGTGTCAGGATTTGTGTTATGCTGCCCCACTGTTAGGACTCCTGCTCCATTCCAGTCACATGCCTCTTGTTAGGTGTTTGACCTGTGCCTGACACTCTGAGGGTGTAATAGGCCCATATTTGATGACTATGCTTCACCTACTGGGCTACATCCTGAACCACAAGGGCAGGTGGCGTGAACCTTGTTTCAGGTCATTAATAGGATGTGTTGGGTGACACATACATCACCCAGACACTCACTATGCTGTGGATCTACATCACACAGTACATGTGAGGCAGAGAACCTTGCTAGCCTTGTTGAGGGGATCTTAATCCGTTGGATGGGGGGATTGCAGATGCTCACCCAGGAATTATCATTGTCACTGCTTGGCAAGGTACAGCAATATATGACATTTTATCTCCCGGACCCGGAGGTTGGCAAAGGAATCTAACTATGGCCTAGGGTTATGGCTGCCCTTGGGTAGATAGCCTACTCTGTACTATGGACAGCCGCAGACCTATGTTCCGCCGTTTGTCCACGCGATATCTATCCTCTTTCTCATGTGTATATTTCTGTGGCACGTGATTGACCTCTGTATTACCTGCAGGTGTTATGCTGTCTACAGTGCCTCACGTCCGCGGTTGATTACAGTGTCCCCTACCTCTGTGATACGGGGACTACCACATCCTTCACAGCATTACCATGCATGTGCATTCATTATGCTTTGGCCTCTGAAGTGTTAAGGCAGGTTACCGCGTATCCCTGTTTGTCTTGTGCCCATCATGGTGGTCTTTGACCAGCCTCCGTTGATGGAGTGGGATCAGGCGGTAGTGTTGAATAATAATGTTTGGCACAATGTTTTCACTGCCGGTACATCTGTGGGAGGTGGGGTTGGCACATGTTCCTCTTTGCAGGGGGCCCCATCCTGGAGTTTTGTGTCATGCATCTACACTTGGCACGTGCCCCTTCTATGGACTCGGAACTCTGGGGATTTCTGTGCATATGTGCTGCATTTCATGGACAGCTATCATCAACATTGAACGCTTGCGGTGCATATGTCTAGCTGTGCCGTGGTCGACTATCGGTTCCTGGTTGGCGATGAAGGCTGCATTCATGGAAAATTTTGGGTCCTACAATGGACACCAATGTGCATATGTAAAGTGTAGAGCTTGTCGGACTGTGTCCATGTGGCCAGTGGTTTTGACTGCTGCTGTGTGTTCTGTGGATGTCTGCTTGACTACCCATAGTGTGTAGTGCTACGAAACCATGTTTTCGAAACCGGAACCAAATGGTGTACACCCAATGTTGCAGGTTAACAACGCTTTAATTAATCCCCAGAGGTCCCGGTTGGGAAGTATCGCCACTTTATTGTCGAGCACCTCCATACTAGGTAAATCACGGGCATTTTGGGCCCCGGTCTTACCGACCATTTGCAAGTGTAATTAGCAGACCGTGTCAATACATGTAATAATACATATTGTCATACGAAGTTAATCTATGTTATTTGGACAATGGCTTCTGCTATTGACATACGTTGCTGTGGGTGTTGCGGTTACCATACACATGGCTTTCTCAAAGGCGAATTCACAATTCTGAACACTACTGTGGTCTCCTTTAAGGACCCTGAGCCAGTGGTCAACAGTACTGCAGCCAATGCATCACTTACATATGCCGTCTACGGTACCTACAGGACTGCATGGATCAGGCATTCCCTTACCCAACTGTGGTTCATTGTACCAATGCCAAGCATCCAGTGTGGTGTACCCCAGCCATACACAAGCTGTACAAAGGGGTGGCTACTACAAGTCAGAGCAGACACCTTGTGAGGTATGTCACCCTTGCTCATTTTATGTGTAGAGCTACAGGCTGTGATGACATGGTCGGGGCAGGTTCCACAGATATATCTCCATGGACCTGGCAGACAATCATACAGCCTTCATTTGCTATGCTGGACACCTGGGAGGTAACTCACACATATGCTCTGACTGGGTTCACAATGATGTGGAGTTTACTGAACATACACACATTGCCAACACACGGGCAGACAGGTTAGGTGAAGACATCTCCACCCCCCCACATGGGAGATGTCTGTACCAGCGGTTTGTGGTCCCGAATGTTCTGTGGCCCGGGTGGGACATGCTCTCTCAGGGTAGTGAACATAGCATCCATGGGACCAGCTGGTGTCCCGACTGTGTACTCCGATCTCATTGAGGAATTAGACCCACAGTTAGGACAGCTGTTTATTCTTAGCCTCACCTCGGGTAGCATTGCCCGGTTGTGTCGCGGCTGTAGTCCCACTTCACAGGGCCAGTGCCTCCACTGACCCTGGTTATTACTGTCCCATTACCATTAGGAGACCTATCTGCAAAGACATGGGGAGGGATCATACTGCGGCCGTAGATGGCGACATAGGGGACCTGCATACTTTGCATCCAACCCGGTTTGGCTTGGTCAGGGGCGGTTCATGCGTTTAAATCCTGGTTGGCGTTTTGGGACAGTCACGAGGCCATTGATGGGGTCTTGCAGTCCATACAGCCTACCTCGACCTGGCAAAAGGGCCCTTCAACACAATACCCCCCTGCGGTATCATTGGTAAACCCATCGGGTTGGATGTGAACCGTACATGCGGGATGGGTTGCTAACTGGCTGGGTGACCACGACCTGGCGGTCATAGTTGCTGGCATGTCGAGACCTACATATGCGGGCGGTGTCCCGGGGCTCGCCTGGGTCCACTCTTTTTCTACATCTACATTTCCACAGTACAGGCACACACAGGGGTGTTATGGCTGGCATTGTTTGTAAGATGACTGCGAACGGTGCCATAATTGGGACGGACATCTGACACAGATATCCTTCAAAGGGGCTTCCCAGATATGTATATCTGCTGTCAGGGACATGGCCTACAGCTAAATGCCGGAAAATGAAGTCATACCCGTCGAGGAGAAACGAGGTCACCCCTGTCGGCATATGGGTGGCAGTCCACTGAGCAAGGGGTAATTACCAGGGATCTGGGGACCCAGGTTAATGCGATCACCATTAAGTTCGACACACACACATTGCTATGGTGGTTGGTAGAACTTCTACATTATACCTGTTCATGCAGGGGTTACATCTAGATCAGGGTAGGTCATTGTCTCCTTGTACTCATTACGTGTTACCTATTTTTGAGTACATTGCCCCGATGGGAGGGTATTTGACCCGACACCTACAACAGCTGGAAGGGCCCATAGGTTAATTGTCAGACAGATGCAGGGTGTCAGGATTTGTGTTATGCTGCCCACTGTTGGGACTCCTGCTCGATCAGTCACATACCTCTTGTTGATTGTTGACCTGTGCCTGACATCTGAGGCCATATGCGACCCATATTTGATGACATGCTTCACCTACTGGATCTACATCCCTCGAACCACAAGGGCAGGTGGCGTGAACCTTGACCTGCGGTCATTAATACAGGATGCATTGGGTGACACATCGTCACCCAGACACTCACTATGCTGTGGATCTACATCACAGTACATGTGAGGCAGAGATCCTTGCTAGCCTTGTTGGGGGATCTTGTCCGTTGGATGAAGTTGCAGATATACCCCAGGGATTACATCATTGTCACTGCTTGACAGAGGTACAGCAATATAATAGGCATTTTATCTCCGGACCGGAAGTTTGGCAAAGGAATCCTAACTATGGCCTAGGGTTATGGCTGACCTTGGGTAGATAGCCTACCCTGTACCTATGGACCTATGAACCTATGTTCATAGTTTGTCCCATTACACTTGTCTATCCCTATCCTCTTTCTCATGTGTATATTTCTGTGGCAGCGGATTCAACTCTGTACTAGCTGCACGTATGCTGTCTACAGTGCACATACGTCACGGTTGATTACAGTGTATCTGTGTCCCTACCTCTGTGATACTGAGGACTACCACACATCCTTCACAGCATTACATGCATATGTCCATTCTATTATTCTTTGGCCTATGGGGGGGTGTTAAGGCAATGGTTACACGTGTCCCTGTTTGTGCGCGCGTCATGGTGGTCTTTGACCAGCCTCCGTTGCGGTCGTGGGATGGACGGTAGTGTTGGTGTGTGTTTGGCATGTGTTTTCACTGCCGGTACATCTGTGGGAGGTGGGGTTGGCACATGTTCCTCTTTGCAGGGGGCCCCATCCTGGAGTTTTGTGTCATGCATCTACACTTGGCACGTGCCATATGTCCTGTGCTATTCCCACAGTCGTGTATGCCTTCATGCATTACTGCTGCATGTTACTGGCTGTTTGTATGTGGTACACATGGCGATTGTGGTGGTTGGCTTGGCCTATTCCCATGCTATGACATACACATCTGTCAAATAAGTTGTTAAAATCAGACTGTAAAAATCATTAGGCTTTTCAAAATGACAGTCAATAACACAGGAAGCTCAAGTTCAAAACGTTTTACTAGTGTACACCAGGAGGCAAAAAACTATGCAGTACAAATATAGAGTTTTGTCTGACTCTATACAGGAAGCAACTTTGTTTATATTGTGTTTACAATCAGCTTTTGCCCAGCTTACTGACGTGGTCAGTCACAGGGCATTTACATCACTATAGTCCACAATATTCTATTCATACGAAGGTGCTGAGGTAATGCTTTTTAAGAGTTTTCCCATGAGAATAACACAGCCTTGCAAGGCACCTGGTCAATTACAATGTCCTTCTGTAAATGTTGCTCTTTCAAGGTTCCAAGCCTGTTCGAATACGATAGTCAGTTCATTTCTTAATATGTTCCTTTGTCTCTCTGGTAAGCAGCTGTACTCTATCTTCGATAGAGCTCACAAGGCCATCCTCCTCAGTGGAAGGAAGAAAGATATACATGTACATACATTTATTTTTCTCTAACCCAGCAGATAATTAATGCTGAAAGACATAAGCCTGCTGAACTGGTTACTGCCAGGGTCAGAGTTCAATCACACTGCAGCTAAGCTTCAGGCAATTACATGCAAGATCATTTCTACTGCCATATTGTAAAATAGAATAAAATGCATTATATACTATTTGCTTCTAAACTAGCACTTCATATATGTTTAGATATATATTTTCTAACATTCCCCTCCTTTTAATGCTTTTATTCTATCCAGAAACATAAACAACATTATTTCATTCCCTAGCCTCTTCCTCTCTGGAACTTTTAACTAGGCAAGTCATTTGTTTTACATTTCAGAAGGAATTTCATTTGGTATTAACAGATTCAACTCCAGGTCTTGATACATAGTCTCGGTTACAGATACGTCAACAAAGTCCCTAACTAATCCTTTCATACAAGGTATCCATAACAGACACATGCTCCCAATATGAGCAAAACAACACAAATGGCAATCAAGATATTCATTAGGATTGAACCCCATCCACAAAATAGATTCTGGAAACAGTTCGTCAGTGGGTTTGGGCCTGGTTCCGCCATGGCTGATACCTGCTGTATTACCTCTAGGTGGTCGTTGATCTCGTGCTTATTATCTGGTATTTACGCACAGCATTCTTCTTTGATAAGCGCGCGTGTACCACCTCTCGCCGCCAGGGTGCAGTCAAGAGCCATTCGATTTTGTAGCACAACAGTTCTCATTGCATTCAGTTCATCAGTCACAAGTTCGAGAGCGGAAAAGTCGCATTGCTCATTACTTCGAGAGGTTTTGACAACTTCCTCAGTTCCCAGATTGATTTGACTGCTCCATAGGCTGGGATTATTCCAGCCCAGGATATAACACTGTCACTCAAGTCCATATGAGTCAATTTTCCTTTATCTCTTACGGATGAATGATCTTTCCAACCAGCTTCGATTTTACCCACTGGATTAGTAGGTTTCTCGACTGAGTTCCCAGTTCTTCGAGCTATATCTCTTACATTTCGTATCTTACCCGAGGCAATTCTGCAGTATGTCTTATGGCTGGAACCAGATAACCCAAAAACAACTGCCGGACCAATTCTCAGGTAACCATTGATATGCTTTTTTCCCACAAACAAAATAACAATTTTCTACTTTAGTACTGATGCGGGTTAACTCTGAATGAAACATTTTCCTGTCTATAACAGACAACTGTTTATACAATTCAGGATTTTTCTGCACATCTTTCAACGTTGTTCTCATTAAGCTTAAATACGACTCATAAATCGTGCTACAGCTAGTACTCTGATCTTTGGCTTTTATATAACATTTGTAAGACACAGTTATGTTACAATTACTCCAACCAACTTGGAGTGTATCATTTTTATAAAAACAAACAATTCCTTTTTGTGTAACAGGTAAGTACAGTGCCACTTTGTCCTGTGATCTCACAGAACCTGTATCAAAAAGTAGATTTTCACAAGTCTCATTTATCCCCAAGGGGACAGCAGACATCAAAAGTCCTCCATATGCTGTAGGTATGGCAGTACAAACCCAGCAATTTGAAATGTTCATAGTCTCTACATACACACGCTTCATGGCTAGGTATGTGTTAAAGTTGGGATGCCAATCTGTGTCCAGTTCATCACGTTTCATTATTTACATCTGTGTAGTTATATGCAGGAAAGATCCCAGCAAAAGAAAGGTCACCACAAACATGGTTAATAGGTGTATGATCAGTAGGACAGTAAACCAATGTCTTTGGGGTTGCTTTGTATTTTTATACACTCTGAACCTGGTCATTCTGTCTCTGTGGTATATCGGCTACGAAATGTTTATCAAACTGAATATTCTTTACCGGTTTGCAATGGGTCAGGTGAACCCAGGACGACCTCTCCGCAACCTTTACTGCAGTAGGCGTTGCCAACAGTACCTGGTACAGACCTTCCCACTTTGGACTCGTCCAGTTATTTGTTTGGATAACTTTCAACCACACCCAGGATCCTGGAGTCAGCACTGCATCCGGCTTCGTTTGTTCTTTATCTGAAAAAGAGTTTAACTGCACAACAGTCTTATTGGTTAACAATCCTTTCATATAACTGGCTAATGAGCCATCGACCTCCAGCTCTGCAGGCATGAGAGCTTTCCACTGTGGCACATAATATGCCCTTCCAAATACTACTTCAAAGGGGGTCAAACCCTTTACATTTGGAACTGTTCTCATGCTCAGCAATGCTAGAGGTAGACAGCAAATCCAATTCTTCTGAGTCTCACTCATCAACTTCCTCAACTTATTTTTCAAAATCCCATTGTACCTCTCCACCAGTCCTGCTGACTGTGGGTGGTAAGCGCAATGATTCTTCAAGGAAATCCCAAAGAATCTCCCAGGTTGCTGGATTGTCTGGTTCACAAAATGTGTTCCATTGTCACTATAGATTCTTTCCGGTATGCCAGATCTAGGAATTATTTCTTTTACTAGGGCCTTTGCCACTGTTGCTGCATCCGGATTCCTGGTTGGAAAAGCTTCTACCCATTTTGAAAACATATCTATAATCACTAAACAGTATTTCTTCCCTTCACATTTATTCAGCTCTGTAAAATCCATACAAATAGTATGGAACGGATATGGTGGTATAGGGAAACTCCCTCGCTTCGGTTGGAATGCTCCCTGTGCATGATGTTTACTGCAAATATGACACGCTGCACAAAATGTTTGTGTGTAGTTCGTAATTCCGTATGTTTGGAATATTCTGTTAACTAACTGTACCATCCCCCCTGTTGAGACATGGCTCTGCCCATGGCTCAACAAAGCCGCATATCTAAATAAATTAGACGGTAATATTGGCTTTTTCTCTTTGGAGATGTACAGTCCGTCTTCAAGGATTGCTCCTCGTCTTACCCACTTCTGTTTTTCTGCTTTCGTAGTTAATGTTTGCATTGTTTTTAACATTTCTAAATCTAAAATCTCTGAGGGTTGTAATTCCTCATTCAAAAAGAAAGTTTCTGAGTGTGAGGCTGCTTGTTTTGCAGCTGCATCAGCTCGTGCATTACCTTTCAAAATCTTATCCTGTTGCTTTGTATGAGCTGCACATTTACAAATAGCTACTTTAGTAGGTAACTGAATGGAATCTAATAAATTCAAGATTAATTGCGCATGATTAATCGGTTTACCAGTGGATGTTATCATTCCCCTATTCTTCCACTGCTGCAAAAACATGCACTGTAGAGAAAGCATACTGACTATCAGTATATATGTCCACACATCTGTTTTTCGCTAGAGTGCAAGCATGTGTTAAAGCTATCAATTCTGCTGCTTGAGCAGACAAGTTATGCTGCAGGGGTTGGGCTTCTACAATCTCAATATCAGTAACTACTGCATAACCTACTAGATTCTTTCCTGTAGGACCCTTTCTACATGATCCGTCCACATAAAATGTCACATCTGCATCATCTAAGGGTATATCAGTAAGATCCTGTCTGGGTAAAGTTATTTGCTCCATTTCCTGTAGGCAACTGTGTGGTGTGCCATCCACAGGAGTCGGAAGTAACGTTGATGGATTTAATGTTGTACAACGTTCAATCACCATATGAGGTTGACTCAGGAGTATGGTCATACAAGAAAGATGTCAAGCACGGGACAGGAATGCTATTTTCTCTTGCAGCTAAATTATCGCAACTGCATGACTCTCAAAGTGAGAGGGTGGAATAATACCATTGATGCCGAAGCCTGTACTGCCATAGCAGCTGCAACAACTGCCTGTACACAATGTGGCAATGACCGTGCCACTGGGTCCAACTGCGATGAGTAGTAAGCTATGGGGCGTTGCTTACTTCCATGCTGTTGCGTCAAGACTGACGTCATATATCCCTGCTTACAATCTACAGTCTGAAAACATCTCTTATGATAATTCGGGAGCCCTAAAACTGATGATGAAGCTATCAATCGTTTTAGTCTGCAGAAAGCTGTTTCTGCTACTGGAGTCCAATGTAGTATATCTTGTGCTGCCATAGGTGTATTAAAGATTAAAGCAGCCAATAGAGCCGATTCCAAAGCATAGTTTGGTATCCAGCTTCGACAAAAGTTAGTCGTCCCCAGGAAGGACATCATTTCCTTCTTGGTAGTTGGCTTGGGTGCTTGTAAAATTGCTGCCTTCCTATCTTCATCTAATGTTCTACCATCCTTGGATACCACATATCCCAGGTACTTGACCTGTATTCTCCAAAGTTGCAATTTATGCTTGTTTACTTTATGTCCCTGTTCTGCTAAATATTTCAATAATGCTATTGTATCTTCCCTACATTGCTGCTGGGTAGGGGCCGCAAGCAGGATGTCATCCACATAAAGTAGAACTTGACTGCCCAAGGGTGGAGTAAACCCCGCCAGGTTGCTAGCCATCTCCTGTGCAAATATTGTTGGACTTTCACAGTATCCCTGCGGTAGCCGAGTATAGGTGTATCTGTTACCCTGAATGTAAAAGCAAACCAATACTGACTATCTGGATGTATAGGTATTGAAAAGAAAGCATTGCTTATATCTACCACGGTAAAATACTTCTGTTGCGGCTTCAAATCATTCAATACAGTGTGGGTCTGGCACCGGTGCCCTAGGATTGCATGATTTACAGCTTGTAAATCCTGTAACCCCCCAAAAAACCGCCATTTTCCCCTTTTTGTGGGGGGCACCATGGGTGCGGGATACATGCTATGATGGGGCTATTGTGTATTACATTTGCATGCATGAGTTCTGCTTCTGGATATTATGCTTAGACATCGCCGTCCTGTGTATGCGAGCACGTTGCTGGGTGTGGTACATGTTGCTATGCACATGTTTGCCTGTGTTTAGGGTATCTTGTTTCCTTCTTGTTGTTATATCGACACGGCTACCCGGCTGTGTACTCTCACTACTGCTGGTGACCATTAGGGTTGCCACCTTTTCCAATGCCCAAAGTGGGACATCTTTTGTAGAAACATCAGATTTTGCAGGACAAAACATACCCACAGCAAGTAGAAATGAAAGAACTTCACTTTTTTGCCAAAATAAAAGCTTATGCTTATAGCATTTGAGTTGCTTATTCTGTTTCTTATAACATGTATGTGTTTCAAATACAAAATAATTGTTTTATGCTACTATTAAGGTAAATAGAGGAAATATGGAAATATTTTTGTCCTAAAATCTCAGGACATTTGCCATTTTTTTGATTTTTTTGCGGGACACAACTGTCAAAAGAGGGACTTTCCCTAGCAAAGTGGGACAGGTGGTAACCCTAGTGACCATGCCCATGTCGCTACTTCTATGTCGGTGCAGCGCGCTGACATGCTGCGGTACACCTTCACTGGGTATGCCCACTGACTGTGCATTGCGGGACGGACACGGTATTATGCGTATCCTTTGTTCCTTGGACGGGTACACTTAGGGCTTCGTGGGTTGTGTTTGGTTCTCTGTTTTGTTGGGACGGGTACTATGTTGCATACTCTGCGTACGTTTCATTCTCCACGGGCCCTGGCTGGTGCGGTTACTATTACGGGCGGCCTGTGGAAGTCAGCACTTTAGGTTGCTCATCGCCTGCCGGCTTAGCCACGCCTCCGGACGCATCCTACTTGGGCTCGCTCACGTGCCCTACGCACGCGTCTGTGGTTGCGGCACGCACTCATTACTATGCATATGGCGCTGCTACACCGACTATTCACTGCACCGCCGGCGCAAGCCTTACACCGGCCTTGCGCCGAGCTTCATGAATCCCGGGGCATGTCTATAATCTGGCTCCTAGAAAACAACAAAGTGTAAAGACTTCTTATCTTCTCTTTGTCGATGATTTAAAACTGTATAGCCCATCAAATGAGGAACTGAAAGCACAACAGCAGGTTGTCAAAACTTTTTCAGATGCTATAAGAATGTCATTTGGTCTTGATAAAAGTGCAAAAGCAATCTTTAAAGCAGGAAAATGACAACATCAGGAAAACATCAGTTTGGGACAAGAATGTGATATAAAAGAACTTGAGCAAGAGGGAGTGTATAAGTACTTGGGAATCGATGAAGGGTCATCAATAAAACATGCACAAATGCAAATAAAACTTAGTAAGGAACATTTCAGAAGACTTAAATTAATCCTGAAAACAGCACTGACATCTAGGAACAAAATCCAGGCTATAAACCAGTTTGCTCATCCTGTCCTAACTTACAGTTTTGGAGTGATTGACTGGCCCCAAAATGTGTTGGATAGATTAGATAGGGAAACAAGGATGCATCATGCTCACCAAATCATTTATAAAAATCAGTGCATACCAAGATTATGTATTCCCCATTCTGAAGGAGTGATGTGCCTCCTTGAAATTGATTATATGTATAGATCTGCAATCGTGGGACTCCACACATATCTGCTGACCTCACAAGTCACAAACGTAGTGAAAGTTTTGAAACATGAGGAGAATAAATCTAAGATGACTTCTCTATTTAATTTTGCAGAAGCATATCAGCGTCAAGCAGGAATGGAAATCAAACCAGAGGTAGATAAAAATCAGGCAGCAAATGAATGTGCCAAAAAAACAAAAGAAAGAATATAAGGTGAAAAACCAGATGAGAAGCAAGAAATGTGGAAAAAGCATAAATATAGTTGCAAGTATAGAAAACTTCTGGAAGAACCTCATGTTGGCCAGAAATGAACACAGGAATGGTTAAGGAGAGGCAAATTCAAACCAAGATAGCGGGCTACGTAGACATTGGTTTACAAAGTCCATTGAACATGTAGGAGAGACAGACAAATGTAGGTTTTATAAAACTAAATTGGAAACAGTTGCACACCTCATTGCAGGTTGTGACATACTAATGGCAGAAGGATTGTATACTGAAAGGCATAATAATGTGGCAAGATTGTTGCACTTAGGATTATGCAAACATTATGGTATTGAAGTGGCAACTGTGGTGGTGGTGCTGCGGTAGCGTTGTCACCTCACAGTTAGACATTGTGCTGTTCGATTCTCAGCTAAAGCGTCTTCTGTGTGGAGACATGCATGAATGGGCATACCTTTGTTGAAGGTTGTGTGTCAGGGCCGGCAACTTGGCATGTAAAAATCTACTGCCAATCATTAGCGGACCGGAGTTCCGCTATGGCGACTCCTAACCGGGAAAAGCCAAAAGACACAACAACATGGTATTGAAGTGGCAGAAAAACACTGGAAACACGAGCCACAAAGCATCGTAAAAAATGATGAAGATTATATCACATGGGACCATCCATTACCAACAGTTCAAAAGATAAATGCTAGAAAACCGGATATAGTGGTTCAAAAAAAGAAAACAAGAGTAGCATTGTTCATTGAAATTGCCACACCCAGTAACTACAATGTCTTGCTTACAGAGAGACACAAAGTCATAAAATATCAGGATCTGCAGGCAGAAATGAGAGCAATGTGGAAAAAAGATACGCAGACAGGTGCAATATTAGTAGGAGCAACGGGTCTTATAGAAAATAATCTACAATCATATTTAGATATGTTACCAGTCCTTGTAACTTTGTATGAAGGAGTCATTACTGATCACATTGTGGGTGCTTTGAAGAGCACTTTTGGCTGACATCAAGGATTGAAACAATACTGATTTCATGAACTTTAATCATACTTTGACTTAGGAATGGGGTTCATTCCTGTCATGGTATTAGAAACCCAAAAGACATGGAGAAATTAAAAAAGTGCCATGCTACACAACATAATGCTGAGGCAACAGCTGCAGCAGGTTCAGCAAGGGGAAGGGGCACACATCCCACAACCAATGCCAAGGGCTCCACAGCCACAGGCAGATGAGGAGGCAGAGGGGGAACCCTCAGCTGCTGTGGGTGTAGGCAGACATAGGTGTGCTCAGTATGCTCTTGCATTGGCTAAGAGACAATGCATAGTGCACTCACTCACCACCTAGAGACAATAAGCCTTCCTCCTACTGACATACACAGAGTAACATCGATGCCAGGCAACTCACACAACCTTTACGTGCCCATGTATTGTCTGTATATTGCTTGCATCAGACACTGTGGCTGTGGAGCCCTTGGCATTGGTTGTGGGATGTGTGCCCCTTCCCCTTGCTGAACCTGCTGCAGCTGTTGCCTCAGCATTATGTTGTGTAGCATGGCACTTTTTTAATTTCTCCATGTCTTTTGGGTTTCTAATACCATGACAGGAATGAACCCCATTCCTAAGTCAAAGTATGATTAAAGTTCATGAAATCAGTATTGTTTCAATCCTTGATGTCAGCCAAAAGTGCTCTTCAAAGCACCCATAATGTGCTCATCACTAAGGGCTTTTCATCCAGAAAAAAGGAGGTCATTGTCCCACTGTACTCATCCCTCATTAGACCCATTATAGAGTATAATGCCCCATTTGGTATGTACCTCACAAGACATCTGCAACAGCTGGAAAGGCCACAGAAATACCTCACTAAAAGAATCATAGGCCTAAAGCAGATGCCATATGCTGACCATTTAAAAAAGCTCCAGCTATACTCTGTGGCATATCGTCTACTCAGAGGCGATCTCTGCTTAACATACAAGGCCATGTCAAACCCTGAGCTGTTGGACATGCTCCTCTTAAAGAAATCCCAATCACTCAGAGCCACACGCTCCAGGCATGTCAAGCAGAGCACCTCACTGGCCCTCTTCAAAAGGAACCTTGATGACTGGATGGGAGATAGGAAATTCACACCAGGGATCATGTCAGTCGCCCTGCTAGACAGGGTCCCAGAGAAGTAAATATTGTGGGAAAAAAATTTCCAGGGAATTGTTATGGCTAGGCTTGCATAGGCCTTAGGGCCGATACCCTAGTACCAACCTATGAACCTATGAACCTATGAACAATCACTTCTGGACTAACACTGTGGCAACTGCTGCATTTACAAGCTAAGTCCTGAACTTGGAATGTATTGTTTAATAATATTATGGCATATCCTTGGATTTCATCAGCTGTTACAGTAAGCAAGTACAAGGTAGAAGATTTGTACAAACATTACTGTAACATGTGACAGCAGAGACTTACTTGGCTTATATATGTCCATTAGTAAGGAGCAGGCCTCAGGCATCAGTGATTCACACAGTCATACCTCTCAAAATTACTGATGATCACTGCATTCCCTCAGTTTAGCACCGCACATTTGTAATAAAAAATCATTGAAGAGAGAAGTTTGAAAGTAATGATACACATTGCAGTTTCTGACCTCACAACTCTCACATGATCAAACAACAGGGAGGATCCAAAACAAGAAGAGTAACAGGAGCAGAATATCCTTGTTTGTGGCATAACAGCAAAACCTCGGTGCTTGCAGCCAAATAACAGTCTGTGCTTCTATGTGCCATAACAGCACCTCAGATTTGTCCCCCCCTCAACAGTAAAGTTGCACCCTTGCATGTGGTATAAGAGCAGCTCAACTTTGCCCGCCCCCCACAAAAAAAAGAACAGTTGATACTTGTTTTTCCCATCCAACCTGGCCTTCAGTTGTTGGTAAATGCATATCATATTATTGCCAGTTAATATCCTCACACATTTTAAGACCAATGATATATATAGCATGGCTTACAGACTGCATCTCTCAGGTTACTGGGCAGATAAATGATAAATGACCAGAAAGAATGGACGGGTAAGACAGAGCTGTAAATATGCCAGCAATAAGCATAACAGGTTGTGTGCTCACTAAGTGCACTTACATCAAAATACAATAACACTTGTGTGAAAGTAACAGTTCTGTGGTTTGATATCTGTGTACATTCTGTTGTAGCTAGTTGTGTGAAGAATGACATCAGTTCTTTGTTGCAAAGCTGTTTGTGTAGCAAAGAGGTTAAGGCACCCATCCTGTTTTCTGAAGGTGCATTGGAGTGAGAGTTGAAATGCAGACCTATGCAGACATATCTCATGTGTACTAACATTTTCTACTGTGTATATGTCATAGATCAGTTTTCCTCATTTCAAATATTTCTCCTTGCTTTATTTATTTTCTTTTATAATAAATAATACTATAAACCTGTCAGAGAAATGCAATTTGCGACAAATGAAGACAGGGTTGGATGTTAATGAAACTGAAGCCTATTGTGCACTGTTTCCTTGCATTTCCAAACCTGACAGACCTAAATGTAACAATATGTAAGTCCTGACACACCCACCTGATGTAAGTAATCACAGTTACCATCCCTCTAACCTGACACACTCACCTGATGTAAACAATCACAGTCGCCATCCCTCTAGCCTGACGCACCCACCTGATGTAACCAATCACAGCTGCCTTCTCTCTATCCTGCAACACCCAGCTGATGTAAACAAACAAAGCTGCCACCTCAACAACACAAAACAACACAAACACAGAGGGTGTGCATAAATGATGTGAACATCCCTACAGGGAGCCACATTTTGGGATTCAGCAATTCAAATGAGTTCAGACCTCATTTGCATCTTCACTCTCTTGAAACCCTGGAAACTACACAAACCGCTACACCAAAAGGCAACCATGTAGCTAGGGAAGCTGAAGGGCAGCTGAATGTTGCACAAAGAGCAGGTATTACTTTGCTGCAAACCTCTGTTTCTAATAATTTTCTAAGTTTGTCAGAGCAATGATTTCAGCAGTAACACTAATTATGGCTCTTTTCTCCCCATTATTTATGCCTTTTTCCAGATGTCTTGGCCTAAGAGGTTGAGAGGTCTGCTAGGGTTAGGATGTGTATCGTTCCTTGAGGGGGGGGTATGGCAAGAAAGCTCCTTTGTGCAAAGTTAGTGTACTCTTGTTTTTTCTAAGTTTATAGGTACAATATTTAAAAAATATCCATAGTTCTGGCCCCTTTTCCCTCCCCATTACTGATGGCTTTCTCCAGGTTTCCTGCTCTAAGAGGTTGAGAGATCTTCTAGATTTGCGATGTGTACTGTGTCTTGGGTGTGGCTGCTAAGCTGCTTTCTGCAAAGCCAGTGTCCCCTCAATTTTCTAAGTTTGTAGGTACAATATTTAAAATGTATTCCTAGCTCTGGCTCCTTTTCCCACCTCATTCCTGATGGCTTTCTCTAGATTTCTTAGTCTAAGAGGGTGAGAGGTATGCCCTGTAGTGCAGTTTCATGCATACTGCTCAAATGTCCAGATAGATTTTTGCATCATATTTTTGGTGAGTTCCTCATAAAAGTTGTGATTTCCTGGCAGATTAGTGGGATGATCTGAGGATAGAAATCACTAAATAATGACATACATTTGATTTTCCAACTTCAAATCCTTCATAAACTGCATGTTAACAAAAACTCTATTCTGGCAGCTTTCTAAGTTTATCTGAGCAATGTTTAAAATCTGTCCCTATTTGTGTGCCTCCCTCCTTTTTGTCAGGCTGTATCCAGGAATTTCAGCTGTAACAGGGTTGAGAGGCATGGTTCCATGGCTGTATTCAAAAAGTTTTTGAAAACAGACGGAACAGCAGCACTGAGCCTACATGGTTGCTTTGTACCATGTTGAATTGCTTCAGCCTCTTTTCCTGGTTCATATGAATGCTAATCAGCTGCTTATGCAGCCAATTAGCATGCCACAATGTTTACACGGTTTCCAAATGGTCACCATGGTTTCCGTAGGTCCGCCTCTACAAAGCACTTACTGAATTTAAAATCTCCTGCTCCAGTGTGCATTGGTAATCATTTAAAGTACTTTTAATGTACTTTTTGGTGGAAAAATGACTTTTTTTACTACTTACCTGTTTTACCAACTACTGTTGCAAGGCTTCCCTGAGCATTAGGCATCTTCTTTGATTTAACTATAGAACAATTTGCTGGTTTCTCAGTTTTTCCTTCTTCCAGCCACAAAAAGAAAGAAAAATTCTTAACACCCTTTGTCACCACAACAGAATACTAAAGGTACTCGGCTGTAGATGGATGACTGCTGTGGCCATTTATAGTTCTTCAGACCATTCATCTTTTTCCTTTGCTCACTTTGCTTTAGCCCCTACAGCCAGCACTAACCCAAAGGTTAGACATGTCTTCTGCAGCTGTTGCAGTGGCCTTGGTGAGCGAAAGAAAACTCTTCTTGTTGGTCCTCAGAGAAGGAGTAGGGAACACCCATTAATGGGGATGGTTTTCCTTGAAAAAGTGGGTTTGCTTCTTCAGAAATTCCTATCAAAAAGAAACAAAAAACTTAAGACATATTTGTTCTGCTTTATTGGGCTTAGCTCATTTTGTAGGCTCTTGACCCTTCCATTTTAATGGTTTCTGGTAAAAGAAAATTATTATTTTCTGAAGAAGATTGAGATTTTTAACCCCACAATGATTTTTCTCCTCAGGTTTCTGGTTCATTTTCTGAGAAAAGTGTGTCCACCACCAATCCCTTTGAAGGATTATCTTTTTTCTAAAACTATTTCCTGAATGGATCAGTTGTTTCAGTGGGAACATAACAATTTTCCACTGTCCTTGAAGAAGTATTATGATTTATTGCAAATTGATTTTCATAACTTTCCAGAAGATGTGAAAGTGAAAGTTTTGAATTCTCTCTTGGACAGAGACTCGGTGTTTGAACCATCTACTGCAGAGGTCCTCCTGTTCTGTCAGCACTGGAGGATGTTTTTGTCAGCCTGCAACTTGCCTGGCTGCCTGCCTGCTGACTCCAAGAAAGCAGATAGATTATATAAAGTTCCTCAGTCTTATAATTTTTATATACTAATTCCAGACCAGAGCCAGCAATTACTTCTGTTGTGAACCCAACTACTGCTAGACATCTAGTTAATACCAATCCCTCACCTTCTAACAAGAATGTGAATGCTTTTCATAGATTTAGGAAAATGTGCGTTCTTCACAACTATCAAGTTTGTTTGCTAAGGTTTATGTTTGCCTTCTTTTGAGAGCATGTGGAATATTATGGCATCTGTTTCCTCTTCTGAGGATAAAATGTCTGTGTGACTAATTGTTACTGTGTCTCAAACGACTACCTACAGCCTGAAATGTGATTATGATTCTACAGATGCCACTTCGAGGGCTACTGCCACTGCAACTATTATAAGGAGGCTTACTTGGCTGCATAGTCAGAAACTTCCAGAATATGTTAAACCTGAAGTTTTGAATTCTCCAATGAATAGAGAATTAGTTTATGGACCATCTGCTGCAGAGTTCCTTAAAACATTTGATGAGAAAGGTACACTGATGCAAGGACACTCTCAGATTTTTCAGCATTAAGTTTCCTAAGGAGTTTAATGCTATCTATACAACCTTGTTAAAAAAACGCAAAATAAACAAGCACAGCAAGTTACTTGTTAGCAGACATTTAAAAAGCAATGTCATTGAGTTTCCAAAAAGAATGGAGGAACCCCCTCAGAACAAAGGACAGTCTAATAACTCTGAGTGACTATCTACAAGAGTTTTATCCCCCTTCCTACCCTAGCACACCCGTAATCCTTTCAAAAAGTCTGAACCTCCATTTTTCTAATTGGTAACAGATACTTTCAGACAGATTGGTTCTGAAAGTAATTCATCAAAGTTACAGATAGCAGTGAGGGTCACTCCATCCTTTTTGAGGGATTCCTCTTCATCTGCCAGACCAAATTCCTCTTTTCTGTGCTGTCTCAGGGGGTGATAAAAACCGTTTCTCCTCCTCATTTAAGTATAATGTTTTATTCAATGTTTCTGGTGCCAAAGAAAGAAGATTCATGGGGTCTAGTTCTGGATCTTTCTTTTCTAAGTCTGTTTGTGACAGTGTCCAAGTTTAACTTGTTATGTATTATTTTCTATTGGAGTTTCTGGTGACGTTAGATTTAAAAGATGCATATTCACACATTCTTATAGATCCAGATTTCAGATGTTTGCTAAGGATGTCTGTTACCCTTTGGTCTATCCACTGCTCCAAAGGTATTTACAAAGTGTCTAGTTCCTGTGATAGCCTACTACAGACTGCAAGGTAGTCACATTTTTCTTCATCTAGATGACTTGCTTATCTTTGTAGAGTCATTTTCACTGTGTCAGGAATTTCACTTGGTCAGAGATCTCCTACACAGATTGAAGTTCTAGGAGAACACAGAAATGTTTTATTTGACTGGTTCTCATAGGATTGTTTTCCTGGAGTGTCTCCTAGATATTTCAGTTCAAAGAGTCTTTATTTCACCGGAAAAAGTAGATCTATATCTAGATCTATTCTTGAGTTTTGCCACAGAGACTACTTTTTCAGACTGGGAACTTCTCAGGATTCTGGGTCTCATGGCTTCTGATTCTCATAATTCTTTTAACAGGACTCCACATAAGAAGACTCCTTTGTTGCATAACATCTGTACAGTCCCAACATCAAAATTTCCTGATTTTCCAGATTCCAGGTTTGGGGTTTGTGAAAAGGGAGATTTTTTTTTTTTTGGTGGAGAGATCACATTTATTAAAATTCAGGTCTCCCATTTTCCCTTCCAGATCACGTTCAATCTATAATAGCTGGAAATGAATAACGGTTTGGGTGCATTGAAGTTGCCCTTGAAGCTTTGGAAAATGGCAGGCTGTTGTATCCTATACAAGATACAACTCATTAAACCTAATAGTACTTCTGCAGTGATAAATCAAACATCTACTGCTATGGTAATTATGCATCTGATGTTAATCTTCATTCATTCCTTACTGATGGGTCTCAGTTCTGTCCTCGGAACCGACTCGGCCAATACAACAAGCTCGTGCCAGCCAAAAAACTCTCGAGCTAAGTCTTACCCATAGTGCTTCTGTCCTCAGCTACTCAGATCTCATTTGACGAGTACTTTTCAAGACATGTCAAGCCAGGTCTCAGCTAAGTAGTGGATATTTTGTTTACTTCTTGTATTTTTTCATTAAAATTCTCTCTTAAATATTTGCTTATTCTTATCCGTTGATAGTTTTGCTTACCCCTTGTTGTTTCTGGAGTCATTCTAGCCCCTTTCTTACCATTTTTTGGTATTCTTAGTACCTCTGTTGGTACAGGCCCCTGCCTTACCTCTGTGGTAATTGTCATACCATTGTTGGTACTCCTCTTCCTTTCCCCTTCTTTCCTTTCTTTGTAACAAAAAAATCTCTTCTTTCAAGCTTTGTGTGTGTTTGCCTATTCTCATCTTCTCACTTGAATTTGACATAGTTAAGGTTGCGCCTTGTTTTATACTGGTATAATGTCTGCTAAAAAAGGGACAACCGGATTTAAGCAGTGTGATAAACGTGGGCAGCTCTCGTATGTCTACTGTCTTGGAGTTCCACACCTTCAGGTTCAACCACCTTGTGAACTCTGTAAAGGGTTCAGCTCTCACACTTTAGCAGAGCATAAAACTAAATTAATCAGGAAAGGACTACTAAAAACTCCCTTTTCAGAGGCACTATCTGAGGTGGCGGTCTCAACACCTACTAGGAAAGACAGTAAAAAGAGAAGTCACTCAGTTCTGACATTTCCTGGCTCTAAGGAACTAAAATCTTCTACGGCTATTACTGAACCCAAGTCTAAATTGCCTAAAATGTCAGCACTGACTCTGTCAGCACCAGAGCCTGATGCTATTTCTATGGTGCCGATGTCATCAGCACATTCTTCAGAACCAACAACCATAATTTCTGCTATGGCACTGGTAATTCCCTCAGTACCAGACACACTTTCGACACCAACAATAGTATCTCCCTCCAATCTGGTCACTCCATCCCCTTCACAATACAAGGGTCCTTTGACCTCGGTGCTGAAAAGTGAACTTTTAGCCAGGGCAAGATACTCCCCATCCATTGACCCCATTTTTGGACAGCAGTACAGTCCATTTCTCAAAAGGCCTGACTCCCCTTTGAGGATATCCACTAGTTCAACCAGGAGTCTTTCTGAGCTCGATGTAGTGAGGCTTGTTGATCAGCTCCTAGCAGCCAGAGGCATCCCAACCACAACCAAGACCTCCCTCCCAGATGGAGTTGAGGGATTTTCTGCACAGACTCCAACGTATCCTCCTTCAACCTCTCCTCAGGCTTTGGAGCCATTGGTACCGATGCCTATCCCATTGCCAACTTCTTTGGTTCCAGCAATGCTACCTTCCATGGTTCTGGATCCTAGCCTGTAGACTTCAGTTCATTTGGAGCTGATTCACCCTCGGGACCTTGACTGGCCTATCGGCACCGTGACCCCTAGTTCGGCGTCAATTATTTCTACAGCACTGTCTATGGTTCCAGTTGTTTTGGCAGCTCCTAGTCCTCTTGGGGCTCCAACCCTGGAGACAGGCTCATTGGAGCAGGGTGTGACCCTGGTTCCAAGGTTGTCCTTCTCAGTTCTGGGCTCCCATCATTCTTCAAGTGGGCCTGCCTTCCAGGTGATGGAGAGGGCTCTCACGTCTGCAAGTTTGCAGTTGGCACCTTTGGCATCGGAACCAGACATTCGTATTTCCTCTTGTATGCAGCTGACACAACCCACTATGCTTGGACATTGGGCAGGAGAGGAGCAAGAAACCCTACTTTATGGCACCCACTCTTCAGAGTCCTCTTCAGATGTTCCCCCTGAAGAGCCACCCTGTAAGAGAATATGCAAGAGGAAGCATGTAGATTCCTATGAGGAATCCCACACCAAAGATACAGATTTTTGATGAGGGAGAAGGGTCCCCACAGTTGCCCCCTGAGGATGTCTTATTTGGAGACATACTAGAGATACTGAAACAGAGGGGCGACTGGAAGCCCATAAACCCTTCTACTGAGGAATCTGTATTCTTGCAGGCTTTCCGTGCTCGACCCTCTACTTCCTGGGTGACCCCGCCTGCAGATGAGCTAGTCAAGCTCATCGTGCATCACACTTGGAAGGCCCTGACAATGTTGAGATAATTCCCTGGAGGCCGGATAAAATTCTTTCTCCTCCACAGGATCGCCTTCATTGGTTCAAAGGCTTGGCAGTAGATTCCATGGTGGTGGCGGTGACTTATAGAAAAGAACTTGCAGAAGAAAGTTCAACTGCCCATCCTCTGAACAGGGACTCCCTGATGATAGACAAACTAGGTAACTGGGTTTACACTTCAGTGACCTTTGCCATATGGTTGCTGAACTTCCTGACACATTTTACGCATCTTCAGAGAGACCTGATTACAGACCTTTCAGGAACCTTGGCAGGAGCATTGTCTGGTGAGGTACCTGACAAAGTTGTCTTACAGCTTAACATCCTGGAGTCCATTTCTAACTCTTCCATGCAGTTGATCACCCATACAACTGAGGGGGCAGCCAGAGCTGCAGATTCAGGCATTGTCATGAGACGTCACACCTGGATGCGCTTGTGTAACTTTGCAGGCTACTTCAAGTCTTCCTTCATCAATGCTCCTGTTGACGAGTCTTCCTTGTTTGGCCCAAAGGTTAAAGACACTTTAGCCAGGTGTGAGAAGGATGGAAAGACCCTATCTGCTGTCGGCCTACATTTTTCCACCCCTCAACGATCCTACACCAGGAATCAGAGAGGCAGGAAAATGTGGTTCAAGAAATCCTAAGGGCATTTTCGAGATGCACGTGGTGAGATCTCTCCCTGGGGCAGAGGGGGAAACTCTTTGGGAAGATGCCCCTCCCATGGCAGAGGGAGTCTGTAAAACCAGGGGTCCAGGGATTCTTTCTCTGGGAAACCCTATCAGTGCTTCTGAAGAGTGGCCCAGTTGCTTACCTCTGGAAGCAGTCAGGGGAAATTCTCTCTGCACCACTTAGCCTGGCATTCAATAACTTCAAATTCTTGGGTGCAGACAACCATGACCAGAGGTTAACTTATTCCCTTCAACATTTATCCAAGGCCTCTAAGGCGAATCCTCGATGTTCCACCCAGTTAAAGTGATGGGGCAGCACAAGAAATTCTAAAACTGATAGAAAAAAAGAGTCATCCAAACAGTCCCACCAGGCCAAATAGGATCCAGATTTTACTCAAGATTCTTTTTAGTGCCAAAGAAGACAGGGGACTGGAGACCAGTTTTTGATCTCAACATCTTGAACAAGTTTGTCAGGCAGACACAATTCCGGATGGTCACGGTTCAGTCTGTCTTTCCCTTTTTGGAAAAAGATGATTGGATGTGCTCCATAGATCTTCAGGATGCATATTACCACATAAAAATGGACAAATGATCCAGAAGATATTGCCGCTTCTGGTTGGGAGCCAATCACTACCAATTTCTAGTACTAACCTTTGGTCTCACCACAGCCCCCAGGGTGTTCACTAAATGCATGGCAGTAGTAATAGCTCACTTGAGACTATAAGGATTCTGTCTGTTTCCATCTTTAGACGATTGGCTCCTTACTGCTCCAACCAAGAGTCTACTGCTTCAAGCTGTACACTACACCTTAAAACTAGCAAACAAGTTGAGCATCTCTATAAACCATGAAAAGTCAAACCTAGTGCTAGTTCAAAACTCAGAATTAATTGGGGCGATGTTCAACACAAAATCCTGTCTAGTTGCTCTACCTCAGCACAGATTGCAAAGGTTGAGATCTCAACTGCAAGTGATACTCTCTCAAGATCTAGTTCCAGCACGATTGGTCTTACAACTTCTAGGTTCAATGGCGGCAATGATCACTCTGGTTCCACTGGCAAGATTCCATATGAGGCTGCTTCAATGGCTCCTAGCCTCTCAGTGGTCTATAATGATGCTCCTAATGACTTATCTGATTCGCATAACAAACTGTTGCAAACAAGATCTGAGTTGGTGGATGAAACCGCAAGAAGAGTTATTGAGTTGCCCTTTTTCACCCCCTCAACCCAAGGCCACAGTCACCAAGGACACCTCCCTGATGGGGTGGGGGGGCATTTTCAGGGAAGAACCGTCCAAGGGACTTGTTCTCCCTTAGAGGCCAAGCTGCATATCAATGTCCTAGAACTGGGGGTGGTGCTTCTAGTGTTGCAAGCATTTCAACCAACCCTTACTTCAGGGACAAATGCTATCCAGTCAGACAATATGTCAGTAGTCTGGTACATCGACAAGCAAGGGGGAACCAGATCCTACCCTCCATGTTGGGAAGCACTAAGAGTGTGGCAATGGGTGATAGATGCAAACAGCTTTCTGAAAGCAATGCACATTCCCAGGAGATCCAATGTGATTGCGGACAAATTAAGCAGAAACACTTTGATGCCTCATGAGTGGTCTTTCAACCTTGTAATTGCGGCACAAGTCTTTTGTCATTGGGGACAACCTTACTGTGATCTCTTTGCCTCTCCCTCAAACCACAAATACAGCAGCTACTTCACCCTGATCCTCCTCAGGGTGAGTCACTGAGAGATGCTCTGATACACAATTGGCTCCCGGGACTGCTTTATGCCTTCCCTTCCCTTCCACTGATTCCACTTTTCTTAAAGAAAGTGCAACAGTTGAGAAGCAAGGTAATCCTCATTGCATCTTTTTGGGCCCATCAGGTCTGTTTTCTCTTCCTATGGCCTCACATGGTCCACTGCCCATGGACTCTGGATCCAACCCCAGGCCTCTTGTCTCATCCACAGGGGCTGGTCCATCCCAGTCTACTGAGTCTCAAGCTGACAGCTTAGTTTCTCTACTGCCACTGATTGCCTGGTAGAATAACCTATCTTCCCCAGTGTGAAGGATACTTGTAGCTTCTCATAAACTATCCACCAGGAAGCTTTATACAGTAAATGGGACAAGTTTGTTTTCTGGACTAAAGACTAAGGAATAGACTGTTTCTCAGCCCCGGTCCATAAGGTCTTAGAATACTTGTCAATTTTACTCCAGTCGGGAGCCTCGGTCTTTATCATCACAATTCACTTAGCAGCTATCTCCAATTTTCATAATGTCTTTAATGATTCTTCATTAATATCTCACCGTCTATGCAAAACATTCCTAAAGGGAGTCTTACATTTGAGACCACCTCTTAAAGATCCTGAACCTTGGAATTCAACACTAGTCTTACAAACTCTAATTTTTCAACCATTGGAACCTTCAGCCACCTGTGATATGAAATATTTGTCATGGAAAACCTTATTCCTGGTAGCCATCACCTCAGCCAGGAGAATATCAGAGTTACAGGCCTTGTGCGTAAATCGCCCATATATCCTTTTCCATAAAGAGAGAGTATCACTTCTGACTAATGCCGCCTTTCTGCCCAGGGTTATATCAGAGTCGAATCTCAACCAGTCCACTGATTTGCCAGTTTTCTTCCCAGATTTTTCTAACAAAGGAGAATATTGTTTACACTTGTTAGATGTTCATAGACAATTACATTTTTACTTAAACAGAACTAAATCATTCAGGAAATCGGACCAGCTGTTCCTATCCTTTACGGGTCCAAGAATGGGCAGGTCACTTCAAAATCACCTTATCAAAGTGGTTGAGAGATTGCATTACCTTTGTTTATCAACAGAATAAAATAACTCTACCAACAAAAGTCAAAGCTCACTCCACCAGATTAGTGTCCACTTCAGTGGCCTTTCATTCTAGAGCATCTATGGACAAGATTTGTGCAGCGGCCACCTGGGCAAAACCTCGTACCTTTATTACTCATTACAAATTGGATTTGGTCTCCAGGGAAAGAGCATCCTTTGGCTCAATGATGCTCAGGAATATCCTTCTATGGACATAAAGTAGCTAGGGACTCTGTCCCATCAGTAAGGAATGAATGAAGATTAACAACATCAGATAAAGAAGTTATGTTCTTACCATAACGTTCCATCCGTGTTGTTGATCTTCATTCATTCATTATGCCCCACCCTCCTACCCCCTTCCAAAAGACTCCTGAGGTTTGGATTTCATCCTGGTTAGTTAATAGGGAAGTTGCTCAGATAAAGCCTCTACTTTCTTCTATCTTTATGGGCAAACTTGATCTGAGGAGATGAGGAAAGGGGCACTATGGGTAAGACTTGGCTCAAGAGTTTTTTGGCTGGCGTGAGCTTGTTGTATCGGCCAAGTCAGTTCCGAGGCCAGAACCAAGACCCATCAGTAGTGAATGAATGAAGATCAACAACACAGATGGAACATTATGGTAAGAACGTAACTTCTTTTTACACAAACCTACACTTTTCTGCCCAGCCCTAGTTCCTTCCCATTGTGGTTATCCATATAAATAATTCTCATCAAATACTTACCTGGCGGGGGTGCTTTGACCATGAGTTTGGTTCCCCTGGGTGATGTTCTTCCATTCCACTTAGGTTGGATTGACCCCTATGATTTCCCCAAATGTAGGAGCTGTATTATTTATGACTGCTGGAAAAGCTCACCCAGACTCTGCCACAACTTGCTGTGATGGAAAGGTTAGTTTGTTTTTCCTTTCTTCTATTTTATATTCCTTTATTACCTTCTGTTTTGTATATTGTGATTTATTTTCTTTAAACTCAGTGAATCATACATAAATTAAGCCCCCCACTGCTGCTGTTTTGTTTTTAAACTCAATCATCTTTCCAGTTGCCTGCCCCTTATTTTACTTTGACCACATATCTACTTCCCTCTCCTCTTTCATTGGTTATTTTGAGTAAGCATAAAGTTATCATTTTGCGAAATCACTCCCTTCAGCTAATTAAATTTATTGGCAAGCCCACTGTATTCCATAGAGCAAGTATACAAAGTGCCCACCCCCTTCCATTCTATATTGGTCTTTTAAAATGAGTGGCTCTCCACTTAGATACCTAAAGCTTAAGTTACTCCCTCTTTCATGTATAACTGTTTAGTGCACACTGTAGCTCTTAGGATCTTAAACCTTTTATTCCATCTTGCCTTTAAAATCTGCAACGTCTCCTCCAAGATATCCAATTACTGGAGAGCCCATGTTCTGCTTCTTAGTATTTGTCTTGGGATTAGTGCTTCTGTTTTGCTCCTGGTGAGAAAAGGAACATTGGGCATTATTTCCTGGAGACTTCTGATCAGCAGAAAGCCTAATAACTGCTTAATAGGCACCAGCTTGGAATTTGTAATTATAATTTGCTCCTGGTGAGAGAAGCAGCAGAGTCCATCGATTCCTGACTGTTTCTGGTTGGGCAGTAAGTGTCTGTGTTTGACCTTCCTGATTGATCTGAATGCTATTTAAGGCATCTACCAGGAAAAGGCTACAGCAAGCCTACAGACCCTCGCATCATCTGGGACAAGACTGTGGACTACCAAAGATCCTGTGACCTGCTTTTCATGTTGGGATTGGTGATACTGTTTTGCTTCTGTTGAGCCAAGAACATATCAATATACAAGAAAGTATCCCAGCAGCTTGAAGCTGTGGTGAGACCTGCACTAGTAGTAGCCAGGCAGTAGCCATTCAGGTGACTCCCCTCTTTTCATCATTTTTGAGAAGCTATTTCTTAATTTTTAGTAAATACTGCTTGATTTCCTGGTGTCTAACCTAACTTTAGAATATCTGCCTAAATACTTCATCCATAAAACATCAGGGTCTACTTATTAGTTTCCCTTCAAGTGTTTGGGAGTGCCCTGTATAGAAGCAGACACCCTGAGCTGACATTTTTCCTGTAAAAGTACCATTGAAATGTCAACAATACCTAGCTGCACATGGCACAACTAAGTTGAAGTGACAAGCACTGTCCCCAGAGTTGACTCCAACTGTCTAATCAATAAAAAAAGGTTTGCTGCCATGGATATGAATTTTTCTACTATCTCTGTTACCGGTTTGGTGAATATTGGCATCCTGAGGCAATGCAGAAACTGCCTCATGTTTACTGGCAACCAATTAATTCTCAAACAAACTGATATGGTATGTGAGAGATGTATTTACACAATGTCACTGGAGGCAAAGATCTCACATAAAAGCACTCCTAATGTCAATCAGGTTTTCAGTAATACACATGCTGCATCCATCACACATAGTTCAAAATAGACACATAGACCCACATATGCTGAGGCACTACTTATAATACCATAAGGCAAGCCACCCCACAATCCAACTTTCTGGACATTGGAGACTGAAAGAGAAATGGTCAGTTTCTTATCAGGGGCCAGAATCCATCACATTACACATGCACTCGGGTCTTTGGACTACATGTACCAGTATGACACAATCGTAGATCATCTGGGTGTAAATGACTTAAGACATACCCCTATACAATATGAAGAGAGATATTGTGGAGCTCTCAGAATATGTATCCCATGTTGATATGAGCCCAGCAATGAGCAGCATTTTACCATCCCTAAGATAATGCCACAATACTAACAAAAGATGACTGACTTTAATGATTGGCTTAGTTTCTTGTGTCATTCTGAGGGGGTGCAATATTTGTCAGCATGTAAATAGATGGTCAACAGACTACACTGCTTTGCCAGGGATGGTCTGCATCTCTCCCCTCTAGGCTTTCGAATATTAGCTAAAACATTAATCACCCCATAGTGCCTTTTTTAGGCGATGACAAACTGAAAGTAATTCCAACTTAACAAACTGAAACCAAGAAAATCTAAAGGTGTTACTTCTCAATGCTAGGAGTCTAAACAAAAAACTCCCTAGAAGCTCTCTTCACCCTAGAGAATGCTGATGTTTGTGAGGTCACTGAGACATGGTTTAAAGCTGCAGAAAGCACACAGAGAGTTGCAAAGTTATACTTTCCACACATTTAGACCAGTTACTACACAGACAGGGACTAAAGGTGGAGGTATCTTGATTTATATAAAAAATAAATATATATCAAGGCTGGTCAAACAGGACAATGCACTTGAGCTACTCCACGTTCAAATCACCATAGGCAAAATCCCATACCACTTCCTTGCAAGTTATAGTTCCTCCTATATGACCCAGGAAACCTATACCATGTATTAAAACTTATTAGATACACTCACCATCCAACCCAATACCATATTCATGGGTGACTTTAATCACCCCACTTTCAGCTGGGAATTATATATGACACCAAACATACATGCACAGAGATTCCTAGATTTTGTAAATGCAAACTCCCTGGACTAGATTGTCAATACACTAACCAGGGGTGCAACCATACTGGATCTAGTCCTCACTAATATGGGAAAGTGCTGCACACTCCCTAGTGTAATGTTTTCTCTGGTGAGATCAGACCAAAATGGTCTCCTTTGAAGTAACAATAAAACCTGGAGTCCCAGATAACCATGGGATATTCAGAAACTACTCTAAGGCTAACTTCCTACTATTAAGTGCTAACCTGGCAAAAATTTCAAGCCCCATAAACCATAAGAATGCTGCTGCCTATGTAGAACTGTTCACAGAAAATCTATACAAGCATGTTAATAGCTGCATAGAGGCAGCTGTGTCCACCAGGAAGAAGCACAGAACTAAGTCAAAAAAGAAGCCACTCTGGTGGAATCACAACATCAACAGGCTGTATGACAGAAGGAAGAAAATCATGGCAAAAATTTGGAGGTGAAGCACCCAACATGTAAAAGTACTGCCAACAAACTAATCAAACTCGGAGGACAAATAAAGTCTACCAAAGCCAAATTTGAGGAACATTTGTCCTCCCAGGCAAAGGACAACCATGATGTATTCTTTACCTTGTCCACAAGTTCAAAGGTAATACACAGTTGTGTGTAGAGCTCTTTGCTAATGGAGCTACCTATACTGAGACAGAAGATGCAGCAAACCTACTGGCCAACAAACTCAGTTCCAACTTTACCCATCTCCCCTCAACCTTCCCTCAGGAAATATCGTCAAATATAACTCCCCCTGCCATCACTAGGTAATAGATCCTTAATGCTGTCTCTCTAAGGCAAAGAGCACTACACCAATGGGCCTAGACAATATCCCAGGATGCCTTCTAAATAGCATGAAATATAACCTATCAGGCACTCTGGAATTGCTGTTTAACTGTAATCTCAAACATGCTTCTTGCCTCATGAATGGAGAACAGCAACACTAATCCGGCTGCACAAAGGTGGGCCATCTACAGACCCTGGAAACTACAGACCCATAAGTCTCACTAGTCTCATTTGCAAAGGCATGTAAAGAATTATCATGGAAATGATCAATAATGACATAGGAAACCTCTGACACTAGACCCAGCCCAGTTTGGTTTTGTCAAGGGCATGTCATGCTACTAAATCTGGTGGACTTGTTTGAGGAAGTACCCAAAGCAATAGATGAGAGCAAAATGGTTCACACTGACTACTTTGACCTGGCAGAGGCATTTGACACAATATCCCACTTGGGCTCTGTTTACAAAGTGAAGAGGTTAAGTACAAACCCTTATATTATCTGGTGGATAGCCAGCTGGCTCACAGACAGGATCCAGGAAATTGAATCGGGGTGTCTACCTCTAAAAAGAGGCCAGTCACAAGTGGAGTCCCTCAGGGATCAGTCCTGTGACCCCTCCTTTTTGACATTTATTTCTCTGAAGTGAAGGCCCATGTCAATGGCCTCTGGCTGGCTAAATTTGTAGATGATTGCAATTTAGGAGCTGTCATTGAGTCTCCCACTGATGCAAATGTTCTCCAGGAAGGGATGACACAGACAAGTAACTAGTGTCACAGCATAATAGTATCCTTCAGGAAGTCATCAACCATTGGTAACTATCATATTGACAAAATTCCCCTAAGTATTGACCCAGTAGTCAGGGACCTGGACACACACATAGACGGCAATCTAGCCTTTGAACATCATGTGTCCACAGTAGTGAGGAAATCATTCTATGTTGCACAACTTATAAACAAAGGTATGGCATCTAGGTCGAAAGGATCATTGTTCCACTGTAGTCAGCATTCATCAGACCTGTCAGTAAGTACAATGCTCCCATGTTCAGTATGTACCTAACCAAGCATATCCAGCAATTGGAATGTCCACAGAGGTTCCTCATTAAAAGAATTATGGGTATAAGTAACATATCCTATGCAGACCACCTCAAGGCCCTATCCCTGTATTCTGTCTCCTACAGGAGATCTATGCCTGGCATACAAGGCATTGTCAGACTCCACTTGGATGGACCTCCTGCATAAACAACGAAGCAAACAGGACCAGAATTGCCCATTCTAAAGACTTAAACCTTGCCTGTGATATAAACAAGACCTGCTGGAGAGACAAGTATGTATCACAGAGATTACCCCTCCTGTGGAACAGGCTCAACATGCATGTGAAGCAGAGTCCCTCCCTAACCCAATTTAAGTGTAACTTGGATAATTTGATGGGGAACAGGAAATTCATCCCTGGCTTTGCTCCTATGTCTCTAATGGAAAGAGGCAGCCTGTAAATGGCTCATCTCCCAAGTCCCTGCTTACATTCATCAAGGGTATGAGAACTTTTCAGAGATTTGGGATGCATGGCTAGGCTTAGAACAGTGTCTGGTCATTAGCTTATTAATCACCTATGAACCTATGAACCTATAAACCTAGGAATCTGATTATGGGTGTCATCTCATGTGTCAGTCTCTCTGACATGTCTTTAGAGATTGCTAAGCTGTCTTCAGAGGAGAGGTATTCCAGTGATAAGTTACTTCATCCCCTTTGCAAAGCTGGGATTCATGCTGCACCTCTTTGTCATTCTGTATTGTTGGACTTGCAACATAATAACTTGAAACAAGCAGAAGTACTACCAGTGCATAATAGCTATGGTCATTGAGTTTGTCCCAGTGTTGTTCAGTATAGCTCTGTTTTAGTCTGTCATAACATATGGTGGTTGTAGGGTAACTTTCTCAGTTTTGGCTACTTCATCTACACTACTGAACAGCATATAGTAGGCTATCTGTGATTTCTGGGTCACAAGTGTGACACAGAAGGCCATCATCTGACTCTTGTTGCAATGGCCATGTATATGCAGCTGGGTGTGTGAAAGGCTTCATCCATCAAGCAAATGTCTGTGCAGTGTCAGTAAGGTCTTGTGCTGTCATCAGAATGAATATGGTAATGCTCTTTGTAGCATCCTCCCATAGAAGGTGAATAAATGTCTCCTCCTGAAGTGGGAACCTAAATTTCTTCAGTGTTGATGCTGTCTGGTGAGTAATGAGTCTCCATCTTCCTTGTCTTTGTCACTACCTTGGCTAAGGAATTACTAGTTGGCAGTTTCTGAACCTTATTGTTGGTCAGAACCTGCTGAATGAGCTGCCCACATACCTCTCAACTGTACAGATTTTTGCAGAATGTCCAGATTTTTTACTCAAATGTTTTGTCCACTTTTCATAAAATTGCAGTTTTCTAGCAAATCATTGATGATTTAAGTCCAAATGTGATGACAGACATTTGAGTTTCAGACTTCATACCCTTCAGGAAATTCATGATAATGCAAAAGCTCTTACTGTATTTACTTTCTACATTTGTAGAGCAATATTTAAAATTGTCCTTATTTTTGGGCCTTTGCCTTATTTCTCCATTATTTATGGCTTTGTCCAGATTTCTTGCTCTAAGAGGTTGAGAGGTATGGCTGCCCAGCTTTGCATGAGATGTTAGAAGTCTGCTCATTGTAGTTACAATAAATAGTCTATCACATCTACTCCAGGCATGTTTAATGGATTTCAGACAGTGGTGGCCTGTGGAGCAGACCAGTTCCTCACCATCTTGCACCAGCATAAAGGTGGCATAGTTCTTACATTGGTCCGGTTTCTTCTATATGCAGTGGTAGTATATCTTGCTGTTGGATACTTTTTCCCTGTAATATACAGTATGTGCTGGTTTCTACATGGATTCTGAGTTCATTTCTTTGAGGGGCTACAGCTGTGTATATGCCCCATATTCTTGAGTAGTGTGGCTCCATAATCTGTGGAGACACTTTCCTCTGGATCAGAAGACAATATTACTCATTTGATATACTTGGGAGAGCTGTGTTCATGTTTTATGGGCATGTCTTTGCCCACAATGAGGTCCATATCTAGTGACATGCATTCTGCATCTGAACCACACTGTGACCACCTTCTATAGTACTCACTTCATTTGTGGAGGTGGTTGCCTTCCTGACAGGGCTGTGATTTGTGCTGAACCCTTGATGGGAGTACACTTAAGGAAATCCTGTCTTGATTTAGTATGGCCTAAGATCCTAAGTGGTCCCTAGAATAGAAATTGGATTAATTCCCTTTGTAAGCTAAGGCTGGGTGTAGATATAGTTAGAGGAAGCTAAGTGTAGACTGGAGCTATTAGGAAATTAGAGAATTAAAAATTCTGGGAAAGCAAATCATCTGCATGGGAATAGGAGAGGAGTATTTTGTCCAGTAGAGTTTCCTTATAACTAGGGAATGCTAAATTTTACCCTAGAGCTGAGGACTGGTTGTTTCTAGGGCAACTTGTGGATGCACTCATAGGCATTCAGAAGCCATGTAGCCTAAGCGGTTCTATATTATGAAGAACGGATGTTCAGGTTGTCGAACACCTAAACATCGACAGCTAAACAGCGAAAGCTGAAAACCGCGAATGGCCACCCCCACAAATTGTTTCACAGGGAAAATATTTTCTTGGCCGTAAAGGGGAATTTACCCTTTTCCCCAATGTAGATTGAACTTGGAGTTGGTATATTTAGTTACAGGAGGTGTGGGGGGCACAGCTCCCCACATTGGGGGTGTGTGGGGGGTGAAGCCCCCCTGTTGATTAGGGTTGAAAGTTTGTTTTACTGTCCGCCTGCCTAGCAAATTTTTTCCCTTTGAAAAATTTCACAGAAGTGGCCGTTCTCAGTTTTCAGTTTTTGCTGTTTAGGTGTCGACGTTTAGGTGTTCGACAACCTGAACGTTCATCATTATAATATAGAACTGCCTAAACACTGGTATGTCCTTAAGGGGTCATTTGCCTGTACCCCATGCGTCTCTGCTTCAGGTTTAAGGTATTGCACAGTGGAACTTTAGATTAGCTGGGTCTTTCTTGCAGTTTTTACTGAATGATTTGTTGGTGTGACTGCTTTACCTTTTGGAGTGGCTAGCATATGCCTCTTGAAGCACTCATGACTGCGCTGTTTGGCTATATACAGCCCTGATAGAAGAAGAGTCTCTGCTGCTGGGTGGAAACATGATGTTTTCCTGCTATTAGTGTTTAAATCTGCTATACGCTAGGAACTTCTGCTCAGTTCTGCTTTTGGAAGGAATGTATTTGTAATGGGCTGTGCTACAGGAACTATTATAGGAACTGTATAATTACTATTTTTTTAATTATGAATAATCTCTGTTGTGAGCAACTGAAACTAGCCCATAACCTTTACAGAATTTGGAGACATTGAAACAAACTGCATTTCTGTGATGGTTTGATTTAGACAAGTCATTATTTTTGTGTTCACTTTTATCTGAAATAAGGAAACTCTGTCTTGTTTTGGTTATTCCTCTTCAGTAAAAGTTAATAGCTCCTTTAAAAACTTCAACACTGTGGTTATTTTTTTCCTCCAGTTTTAGTCCATCCCCGGGATTCATGAACCTTGCACCAGGCGCACGCATAGCGTAGGCGTCACAACACCAAATATGTCCGCCGAGCGATTCAGGTACGATCCAATTCCACGTGCACTACCGGCGTGCGCCGGATCTGCTCCGCCCCCGGCGTAGGTATGCTAAACACCCCATGTGCGGTGTTGCACCACGCAAATGAAGGCATACAGTGATCCACGAAGTGGCGCAGGCGTAGCATAAGGCCACGGCAATGTAAACCAAAAAAAAACGGTTTACATTTTCCCAAACATAACATAGGAGTAACAGAAGACTGTCAGCCTCAGGTATCACACTGTTACCATATGCCAATGGCGAAATACACAGAGAATGTCAAAAGAAAACATGCACAGCATGTAAATAATAGCATAAATGGTATGTCAACAGAAACTCACAGCAGAACCCCAGGACATGTTTGCGGAAGGTGCAAAACAATGAAATAATATGACAATATTATAAAACAGCAGCGTAATACACAGCAGCTTCACAGCCATAATACACCATGGTATGCATGGAAAGCCACAACCACGGTGCAAGGGTTGCCAAGGACTCGCGGCAGTGTTTGGCGTGGTAACTATGAATTAGTAGTCAATGCCATGCAAATGAGGCAGATAATACTGAATCGCAAAACCCCCGCCAGCGTAAGGCTGTACCAAACGGCGCAGCGGTAATACACCGAGGAGTGGCTCAGAGGGAATACATATCAGCTGCAGAGGGGTGTGCCACTGTAGGAGGAAGCACATTGGAGCTCAGCAAACCTGGGCTGTACATTGCACATCACAGCTGCAGGACCGGCGTGTGGGGCAATAGTTGAGCTGAGAGCACACAATGCGCGCAGAGGTGCATGTGCACGAGGATGACTACGTTCCCTTAACCCAGTCATGTGACGCTCGCCCCGCAAACAACATCAGAAACAGGAAGGTGATGTTGAGAATATGAGGAAATGTGGAAGAAGTGTAATTGGAGTAATAATGAGCAATCAACACTAATCAACCCACGAAGGCCAATCGGCGGCAGCTGACAACTCTGCATGCAGAAACCTGCAAAACGGGATAGGAGAGGCATATGAATGCAAAGAAAGTAGGGGAGGTAGCAGATTGCAAAGAGTGAAGACCTGACACAGCAGAGCCAAGCAGACAGGCAGCACAACGGCGGCACACAAAACGCATGATATGCCATGTCCCAGAAACTACACATGACAGGGCTCTGCAGGATGCATGCCAGGAAATAGTAGGTGCAACGTGCAGAAATAGTAAGGGAAGGTTGAAAGGTAATCCATTGCAGGCAAGAGTAATGCAACACCAAAGGCAACAGCGTTGCAGTGCCAACGGTAAAACACGGAAGATAACCCCCAGATACGGCCGTACAGACACACCCTATGACATCACCAGGTGCACAGCACAATAGTATAAAGTGTGAATGCACACAACACACAGCCGTGTATTCCCAAACGCCGCACCATAGGTGTAAACACACGGGGAACTTTTAAAATGTACATGTTGGGTGCTGCCGTGGCCGTGATCCATCAGCATGTGTTAGAGACAGATGGTGTTGTGGAAGAGGGTGCCGACAACTACCGTAGACCTTGGAGGAGAAGGAGAGTGTTCAGACCAAGGTTAACCTACCAGGGGCTACAAGACCTGGAGATAGTAGAGCGTTACAGGGTGGATAGGGACACGTTACAGCAAATAGTGGAGCTGTGCTTGCCACGCCTGAGAACAAGAAACAACAGAGGGGAACCCATCCCAGTGGACACAAAGGTATGTGTAAGCTTGCGAATACTGGCCACAGGTACCTTTCAAAGGCCAACTGGGGATATAATGGGCATCTCACAGGCATCAGCATCCAGGGTACTACACCAGTTTCTGGATGCCATGTTACCACATGCCAGTGAGCATATATACTTCCCCAGATCTCAGGAGGATTTGGCTAGCAATATGTGCCACTTCCACCGTGTGGCACAATACCTGGAGGTACTGGGTGCGATAGACTGTACGCACATACAAATCAAGTCACCACCTGGGGAGCAGGGTAGACGCTACATAAACCGCAAGGGATTCCCCTCCATCAATTGCCAGGTCATGTGCAATGCTCAGGGCATTATCGTGGATGTGTGTGCTGGCAGCCCCAGAAGCTACCACGACTCCCATATCTGGCATGCCTCACAGCTGTACCAGGTATTCGCCAGGGGGGACATCCCACAAGGCCACCTTGTGGGGGATGCTGGCTATGCACTGGAGCCATGGATGATGACTCCCATCAGAAATGCACACACACACATGCAAGAACGCCATAATGAGGCACACGCACAAACCAGAATAATCATAGAGCATGTGTTTGGGATGCTGAAATCATGGTTACAGTGCTTGGATACATCCGGTGGAGCCCTGCAGTACTCTCCAGGCACATGTGCCCACATATTCATAGTATGTGCCATGCTACATAATATGATCCTGCGGAAGCAGCTGCTGCAGGGACATAACGGTGAAGGGCCGCAAAGCCCACCACAACTGCCAAGGCCAGTCCAGGCACAGAGGGTTCAGGACCAGGAACACACTGTGCCAGCCCCAGTAGGCAGACGGAGGCGTACCCAATATGCCTATGCCTTGGCAAAGATGGAATATATAGCACATACTCTGACAGCATAGGCCCCATGGACTGACACCTCCCTACCTGCACACACAGTGAAATGGATGGCACACAAACATGACCACCTGTAAAGTGTACCGTATGGGTGGCCCCATGTGTGACTCCAACATAGGCAGCCCCCAAACACTGTACACCCAACAGCCAGTGGAGCATGGAATGCCAACACCTGAACAGTACGCGGGTCCTACAGCAGACGGCGTTGCTGTATGCTGCCACGTTCGCCGCAAGGTGTATACATATAAACATATATATATGTGTATATACATATATGTAGATAGATATAATTACATATATAGAAATATATGTACACATATACATATAAGTACTACAGTTAAGACAGGGAATCAGAGGGATGTAAGGTGACTGAGATGTAACACGCGATATCTGTACATAGTATACATAGTGAAACGACAACCTGAGCATCCGGGAGGTTCAACAGAAGAGGATACCACCAACCATGGAATGGGCAACATACCGAAATGCATAACCACGAGGTGGAAAGATCGCCAGACCACAGTACTGTAACAGTACATGCGCGGGTAATAGTATGATGATATGAGGGGAGAGGTAGACACCGCTGCTGGTGTCGCGGCCCACGCAGGTACTGTGTGCAACCGTCCCCATGAGTGCCGTAGTATGTGTATGTGTGCGGTGAGGGTGCCATGTGTGTTGCTGTGTGAGTGTAATGTGTATGTCTCCGTAATATGTGTATGTTGGTGCCACGTTAGAGGCAGAGTGGAATAATATGTGTAGGCATATGGTACACTAGCCACAGGCATATGTACACCAGTAGTCCCAAAGTAGTAGTGAGAGCCCCACCCTGGCTAGGCGTGTTGTGACGTAGAACGATACAAAGTGACAATGTCCCAGATTGTAGCACAGGAATATACCCCACAGGAAATGGAAAGGACGTATGTACTACTCATGCCCGTATGTATGACACCGATATGCTAATTGCAAAACGATACGTTGGCAAAGTCACACAGCAATAGGTATGTACCGCGGAAATACGTATGTGCTACCCCAGTACTGACCGTGGCCACGTATCGGCCCGTAAACACCGCTGTGTGTTCTACAAGTGTCAAACAAGCAATCCCCATCTGAATAGGTGGCAACCACTGGCAAACAGGCCATCCCAACAACAGGACCACAATGACTGTAAATATCTGGGACAGAATGACAAGGGATAGTCATCACGTACAAACAACCGCTGATATACCACAGATGTGACGGAGGAATACATGCATCAAGCACACACGCAGGCGATACCGACACCACATGACAACAACACAACCTACAATCCCATACCAACAGACAATTAACTGTCAACTCTCCAGGCAGGGATGGAGCACACAGACAACCATACTGTGTATGTAGAGATGCAAGGCCCACAACCCGTATCCGTCGCCTACAACCTCCGATATCCCCCACCGTACATATTAAAAGAATTCAAACCGTAATAGCAGCACAAACATACAGGCAGTCAATGACATCTGCATAACCACAACATCTCGCGTGGGAAACACAATCAAAGGCGGATGCATACTTGCATGCGTTGTTTAAAGGAATACAACAGCCATGTTACACATCCGAATGCAATACGCCATCAACAGACATCGTCAGGACAGGGACACCCACATGTCGAACCAAATACTATACCCTACACACACAATCCATGGCTAACATCACTGCGAAATGTACCTGTCGCCACACATAGTGGCTGCAGTTACACATAACATAACACAATACAGACCATCTCCATGAAGGTAGGGCAAATAGCCAATGCCCAGGTGAGGAATCCAACCATACCCCAGTTACAACGCGTAATTTACGAATGGAGTAGATGCACAGGTGATATGCACACAATTACTCACTGAGGAACAGCAATTGGTGGGATGAACCCACATGTTGCAGGTATCGACGGATATAAGGATGACTCCCAGGATATTCAAACCGTATGCTCATACCGAACCAGCAGTGTACAACCGAAAGCGAAATAAAAAGGAAAACCGATACACGGAATGAAACATGGAACGAAACACCGACAAGGTATGTAGAACACACGATATGTACGGGTGTGTAACGCATGATGTGTATGACGAAGCTGTACTGTATGGGAATGGTGTTTGTAAGTAATGACACTTGTCCATAATGCAGAGAGTGGTGAAAGGTGGTTATGTAGTGCTATCCTGCTGAGCATACCAACGACTGTGGACACCGTGTGCACAGCAGTGGGACATCATGTACACAGCCGAGACACCACAAGGGCTGCCACAGGGGGGCATTAGAGAGAACAATGCCAGACCACACGCCGATGCTGGCAGTGGATGTCCAACAAGGAAGTGCCATAGCAGGGGATAGGACATGTATGTATACTGTCACAGCACACATGTGTATGGGCATATACCGTCGATGTCATACGTAATGTGTGGCCGAAGTGCACATATGCCCTGCAGTAGGGGATACTATGTCAACTATGTGTAATGTAAAGCTGTCAGGGTGGATATGACAGACATTATACACAGTATCACAGGCATATCATGCATAACAGAGGTATCGCCTATTGGTATGTACAATAACAGGATACATATGGCCTGTAGGTATGGGACAGAGTAGTAGCATCATAGCCAGCTGAAATGGAAGGGACACCAAGTAACCATGCCCAAAGGATCTGTAGCAGGTGCACCGTGGGCAACAATGAAGTCTGGCAGGTCCATGTGTAAACACATGTGCAGTGTACACAGTAGTGTCACCTCCCCATGGTAGTGTCCTGTGAACAGCAGAGGCGGTGTCAACTGCATGTCTACACAGTACCGCTGCTGTGGTGGTACCATGACTACGTGTCACCCAAACAGCAAGGGAGGTATCACATGAACAGTGCCACTGTGTGTCCCTGTGGGATGTGCACAGGACCTATGTTCCACAGCATGGTGTGTGTTGTGTCTGCGGAAGTAACACAGAAGCCCAGCCCATGCAGTGTGGCATGTGTGCACATATCCATGAGCAGTCCGTTCACACTGCCCACCGCAAATGTCATGTATGAGGAGTATATGCATCAGTAATGCGGAGGACATGGTCCGTGTCAGAGCAGAAGACACCCCTGCGTATGTGGTATGCAGATGTGTACAGATGTGTTTTCCGTATGTCAGCCGCATATGTAAACCGTCCGAGCCTGGTACACATCGTGGCATGACAATGCTGTGCCATGTAAAGTTGTAGCTGTTGTGGAAGGTACACCATAAATGTGGTATTGTACCCTTGACCGTGTGTAGATGTGTGTATGCCACAGGTACAATGGCTACCTATGTACCAGCATCACACACAGTACAGATAGGTGTGGCCCTGCAGAAGTGTATCCATGCCACAGTGGAATACGGTAACCACAGGACCGTGTGGGGCATATGTGTGTACAGCAACCATGTACAATGTGATATGTATGTACGGGGCCAGTATCCATGTGATAGTCAGTGGGTGAATGTTGCTATGCAAAGGTGATGTGCATGCACCATGTGTCATGCATCCTGATGCCATGACACTCATATGATGTATCCGCCACACTGACACCCATATGGTTGGTATCGGTATGAGCTGGTGGAGCAATAATGGTGCCAGGTATGTAGGCGTGGGATATCTAGGCATGGACAGTACTCTGTGACAGCATGTTGTGTATGTAAGCAAATAGTGAACATGAGGGGCCCCATGACTGAGGACTGTGTAATGCCATATGTACCTGACATGTAGTAGGTACTATGATATGCTTGCACCACTGTGTGTCCTGTCCACGAGTCATATAGCATAACATCCTGAGACACAGGGTATGATGTGCAGGTGGATGTGTACGTTGCCAATACCAGAACGTGGAATGGTGCTGAAGGGCAATGTGAGGACAACGTCTGATGTGTTGGCCTCTGTACCACCCCAACCGCCCATGCAACAGTATGACAGGTGGCCAGCATGTGTATGTGGTGTGCTGTGGCACACACAAGCCCAACAAGGGTGCCAGGAAAGGCATGGAGGCCATCAATTTGTGCGGGAAGCACGTTCGTGAGGATGTGCCCCAGTGCCATTCAGAACGGTCCAGTCATGGGTGTATGACTGCAGTCCCACACGTGCAATGCAGTGCCACCCATGGGTAGTGCGAGAGATGCCGCTGCGTGGCGGTCAGGGTACACAATGTCCGACAACAGGCTAGCAGTGAATATAGTGGGCTGGTGCGGAGACATATACCAAACAGGTTGGTGGGACATAACAGCCAGGGACATCGGAAGGTGACATCGGGCCAGTGTCCCAGGACATAACGTGTGCATGTCAGTACCATGTATGTGTCCACAGGGACACTATGATGTCCATGTATGGATTGCGACCCTGTAGTGAGTGAGAGTGTGTATTGTTGGTAAGTACACCATCGCCTGGCACGTTGCCAACATTATCTCGGTCTGCAATGCCTGGGTGACTATTGTATGTGACATTGAATGTGGATGTAGCCAAACAATACAGACATACCACCACACTGCCTGAGGCCCCACACCGCAATGTGCGGCAGTCATGTTTAGGTAGCTAGCCTTGGAGCATGTGATGGACCTCGAGGACCCACCATGGCTGACAAGTGATGCACCCCACACATGTGAATATACACCACCGTGCAACAGCCTGCACATGTGCTCGTACATCATATGTGCATGGAACATGACCACCACCGTGGCGTCTGTGAACAGGTCAGTACCGCCATGTCTCTGTGTGGAATAGCATGGTCTCTACCATTGTGTACATGCTACGGAAGCGCACTGTGGTATGTGTCAGCATATGTATGTACACTGTCCATCTGCTGGGGTGTCATGCCATTAACAACTGCTGTCAGCAGATGTCAGTAGTACTGGTTGTAGTACACATGTTCCGTGTATGCTGCGATGGGTGTGTTTCCAGGGTGTGGCTAGCAGGGCCGTGAAGCATATGTGTTCATCCACCAAAGGGGGGATAACCCCAGGTGCAACACACCAGACACATGGAGGTATTGTGCATGCTGAGGGTAGTGTAGGTATGGTATGTGTTGTGTAATGTGTCAGCCAGCTGGGCGGAGTGCATGCCTCAAGCATGTGTAGGTACATGGGTGTCTATTCTAGGGAAGTGTGGGTTGCTGTCAGCACATGGCAGTATCAGCTGTCTGAGGCCCAATGTACAGTATAACAACACAGACAGCATGTAACCTGCGGTGTACAATGTCAACTCTGTTGCGTGTTACAATGTGTCTAGCGGTCACAAACACGGGTATCCGCACATTGAGCACCTATGATGCATTGTGTTAGGCAACTATCCAGGATGTGTGCAAAACACTGTGTGATGTGTGATCCCCTCACCTGTGGGTGTTGCAGTCCAGGTATGTGCCTGGGAGGTACGATCCGTGTACAATCCATACTCGCAGGCGTGCTGCACAGAGCATGGAGGCAGGTCCCAGTCACTGCAGAGAAATGTGAGTGGTGCAATAGTGTGTGTGCCTTGCTTGTGTGCAGCACAGTGGAAGATGCAAGCATTGTCCCACATGACCCCATGCCGTGCCTGCCTGTTACAGCCCTGCCGGAGACAGTTATGTGACACCGCCACAGAGGCAGTATAGCATGTGAAGATGTACATGTGTGCTCCACACCCCAGGCAGATGGCTGCAGGTCATGAGTGCCACAGCAGTGTGGTCGACCAGGACTGTCATAGCGGTCAGATACCACATGCCTGTACAATTACAGTATGAGCATAGGCAACAGTTGCAGTGACACAGTAGGTCAATGTACAGTGTCCCTGTGTTCAGACCACTGCCTACTGTACACTTGGCTAGACACACACCCAGAGGGTGATGACACCGCTGAGCCATTGCATGTCCCAGTACACGTAGCCTGTGTAATGCCATCACAGGGCGGTCACAATAACACGTTGTATGAGAGATATATTGTACCAGGTGATGTGTCATGTGTGCATATGTTGAGTTGCACAGCTGTTCACACGTCCGCAACATATCAGTGCATGATGCCTAGTGTAACATGATGTGTGGAACTGCACTGTGATCCACAACAGGGTCATCCGAGACAGGTGTGTTGTGAATGGTGTAACCCATGGGTCCACGGGATATACACTGGTGCTGTTGGCTGCCATGCTGGGGACCACCAGTGGTGCCTACAGTGGTCATACAGACATACTGCACACATTGTTCTGGCAGGAATGTCCATTGTTGTAGATGATGTGTTACTACGTGAAGGTAGGTGTGTGTTGTGAATGTTACCCATCCAGATGTGACCATCAGGTGCAGTCATGGTTGTCGACAGCATCACACCCATCCACAGCTGTCAGCACCCTGTCCCCAGAATGGGTATCAGCCACCCTCGTACTGTGTGACTAATGTGCAGATGGCGGAACACCTACTACTGGCTGGCTAACAGTGTCATCTAGGAAGGCTATGTGATGGCTGGAATACGCCGTTCTAATGTATAATGATGGTATCCCAATGAATTACATTGAATCACATATAGTAAGCCATGGCTGGCATGTAAACCATGTACAACAATGACTGTGTGACAGACCCAAACAATGCGGAGCCATGTTGAACATGCACCCGTTAGAACACCAAATGAGGTATGTTGCACGTATTGATGTACAACTGTCAGCTATGGGCACAGCATGGATGCAGACGCACATCCCCCACAGGCAGTACCGCTCCATGTTGGTAGGGGGGCATTGCACGAGTACATGTGACAGTTGCTGTACTGCCACATGTACTGCATATCCGTCATATAGGGGTAGCAGTGGTACGTGACTGTCGGACATGCCTGTACATATGACCATGTCCCACAGGATATGTGTTACGTGTGTACAACACCTGTCGTACCATCATCAAGCTGTGAAGTGTATGGCTGCCAGTGTACCTGTGTGACATGTTGTGCAATGGGTGCAAAGGTACGCAGTAGCGCATTGCATGCCCACATGTCCCACACAGGTGCATAGCCTGAACATACAATACAAATAGGGTGTTGGATAATAGCAACCCACAAGAGGTGATGGGTACGGGTGGCAACCCACTACCACCTGTCCGGTAAGGTGTGCATGTCCATGACACATTAGCACCTGAGATGTTAGCAGTACAGCTGTACAGGGTGGCATGCATATTTGATCACTAATACCCTTGCGTGTTCCACCACTGGCCTGTTGACAGACAGACACCAACACAATGTGCAGCATTGACATGTGCACAGCACATCACCGCTGGCTACAGTAGAACAGGGTTACTGTGTAGACATGTGCACAGAACATCTGTGCCAGCCACAGTCAAACACGGTATGTGTTGAACCCCACCGTCATTGTAGCCCATGCCACAGACAGATGTTCATGCATCTGTGTATGTACGGCTGGGAATGTCCCTGGCCTAGCAGTATAGCTGTGTCAGTGTTGCGAACAACATACTGAATGGGCTGGGTGTGTGAGGTGTGCGTCATACGTGTATGGTCTGATGGATGATACCATCAGTGCCCCCGCTATGTGAACATCCCTGTCCCCATAAATGGATACCTATGCTGTGCCCAACACCACGGTCCCTGTGGGAGGGATGGTGCTGTGTGGTGCACCCGCCGACATGGCGGTGGCAGCAGGCACTGGATGTAGACATATGTGGTACCCATGTCAGGCCAGGGTACCATCCATGTGCACGGGATATCATTGTGCGGGCACATACAGCACTGTGTTGAACAATATCACAGCACATAGCACCTGTCAGGGGTAATGTGTATGCATGGATGTGCGATACCAGCATGCACCATACACACCCCACCAAGCAGCATGCTGCCTACCTTGCAGAAGGCCATTGTCCACACCATGATGATAGACATGCGTAATGTCCATATACACATAGCAATGACATATGGAATGGACAGCCACCCTCCCAATACCAGTATCCCCCAGGTGGGACACATCCCTGTGCCATGTATGTGACATACCCTGCCATACCATGCAGCCCTGTCCAGCAAGGCTGCACGTGCCATCACAGTCATACATGGTGCGATGGCCAAATGGCACTTGCACTATCAACTGTCCAGAGCAGTAATGTGGCACTGATGCACCTTGTGGTGTCACAGGTGCTGTGTGTTGGCATGTACAACGTGCGCACATGCTATGTATGACCATCCCTGCTAATGTCATATGATTACACATTGTCCCATGTGTATCACATGTGCAATACAGGCGAGCCGTGGCAGGTTGTCCAACACCTGTACAGTGCTGTGTAGATGTACATGGCACAACACATGCATGTACAGGTGTCCACGTGTATGTGTGCAGTGCCACCGCTGACGTCCATAATGGCTGCGTCTGTGATGCCTAGCGACATATACACAGCATCCAGGTGAACAGTAGAACTGTGCGCACATCGGGACACGTGCCGACTGGTATGAACACAGGTGCAGGCAGGTACACATGTCCACAGCAGGTTACCATCTACATGGGGTGTGTACAGTGTGATGAGTTGACACACAGATATGATATGATACCCGCTGCCTAACGGTGTGACAGGTGTGACAGCAACACGTCAGCTGTGTCAGTGTCATGATGCATCGCAGAGATTACTGTGCAGATGTCGTACATGTCATAGCAATGTATGTCCAGCGGTATGCCAGTACATCAGTGTAAATGTGACCTGTCACCATCATTATGTCTTACAGATAATGCCTGGTTCACGGCTGCCAGCCTTCAGCCACCAGGAGGATGATGTAATCATACCGTTGCTCCATGACAACTATGACCTGCTATTCAGCCATGTTCCACAGCAAGCGCAGCAGCGGGATGACCTGTGGCAGGATATGCGCAGGAGGGTGAATGACGTGGGTGGCAACAACCGCACCTACCAGCAGATATGCCGACACTGCACGGACCTAATACGGCACGCGAAACAGCGTGCCGCCGCAATCGCCAGAGAACAAGGTGGAACAGGTGGTGGGCCACCAACCCAGCCCCCACTCACACACGGAGGAGCTCCTGGCCAGTCTGGGGACACCCAGGGAACAGCATGCAGAAACACTAGCTGCCATCATGGAGGTGGGTGTCTCCCAACCAATGAGCCTGGAGCTGCCTGGTAAGTCAGTCTTGCATATGTGTATGATATCTGCTGTAGGTGTGGGTGTCACAGTACACCACGTAATGTACCAACACATGCCAGGTATATGGGCACACAAGCCGCATACTACAGTATGCTATGTTGTGTTTGCAGACGTGTACATACCACATGCTATCACACAGGTACATGATGTGACATGCACAGTGCTTACTGTGGCTACAGTAATGGATAATGTTTATACTGTTGTGTCGCCCCTATACAGGTACCTCTGGCATGTCGCACAGCCATGGGTCCGTCGCAGGTGAGACTTTTGCTAGTAACAGGCATGTTACAGTGTAGAGTTATTCACCATATGGCCAGGTATAACATGCACACCTGCGTTCTGCTCCAGTCATGGTATACAGGTCGCACCACCAGACACACACATGCCACCCATGTGCAGTAGATACAACCGTTAGTATACACCGGCATGAAACCACAGTACCTGTCAGTGTGATATGTGCAGTCAGCTATGCATACAATGGTGGAGGTGTTCTACAATGGATGCATATGTAGTATGCATCGGAACACCATTTGTGGTATGCACACAGTACCACATAGTGAGCTGTGATCTGGGCAGCACACAGGTGTTACCAATGTGACATATGCCCCTGCATTGTGTGCACACATTGTGATATGGCACAAGACATGTCCCACGCCCGTGGTGTTCTGTCTGCAATATTGTCACACCATGACATGACCTATGCCCGACATAGCAAACATCCACACTGTTGTCTGCATAGCCCTCTGGATTGTGACACCTCCGACTTGTATGGGTGTATGTCACATGGGCCACCACAGGGATGGGTACACGATGCCCATCACACACAATTGTCCATGACCCAGTCAAACATGGCCATGGGTGATAGCCACAGGCATGTTGCCACACAGTACGTCTGGAGTGGATAGACACCGTTGCACATTGTCCACACATAGTGCGATCATAGCCGTAGTGGACCACCTGTACATTTGATGTGGTACACCAGACAACCGGAATGCCTGTCTGCAGCCACCGGAGGTGCCACCAATGTCTACCATATACGTGCTGTGGAACAGCATGACTGTGTTGCAGACATGGCAATGCAATGCGTCCATGTTATGCATCGCACAGCAACATACCTGTGTCCTGTTGCCATGCAGTGGCACAGTGCCTGTACTCCCCACTGTATAGCTATGTACACGGCTCACACCAACCACACCTGCACAGACATCTTTGTTACACATGCATTCTATCCATAGCCTGTACACATAACACTGCACTGTGAAGCCCAGTATGATGCGGTGCATGTGGTGGGACACCATTGTCACATGTCCACATGTTATCGCACATGTTGGCGGAGTACATGTCAAAGTGACGCCAGCCATGTGTACTGTTAACCTGCCTGTGGCCACATGGTGTATCACGGTGACGCATGCAAACTACCATGAATGTGTGTACTGCATGCCTACTGATATGACACCTGCTTGATGTAGTGTGCACCCCAGGGCAGTATGCATACTAACACTATTAATGTCTGGCCTGCATTCTCTGTGCTGTGGTGTGGGAATGCTGCATGCCATCTGCAATATCACATGCATGATGTGTCTGCATGTGTGTGTGTCTGCGTGTGTGTCTGCGTGTGTGTGTCTGCGTGTGTGTGTCTGCGTGTGTGTGTGTGTGTCTGCGTGTGTGTGTGTGTGTGTGTGTCTGCGTGTGTGTGTGTGTGTGTGTGTGTGTGTGTGTGTGTGTGTGTGTTTGTGTCTGCGTGTGTCTGCATGTGTGTAATGTACCTTACAGTATATCTTTGTATTCACAGGTGGTGTACGTGCGTCCCCTCCTGCGGTCCATCTGATGCTAGTGTCCCCACAGATACTAGCGGTGATGACCATATGCATGAGGTACAGGCAGGGTTGTCAGGGGCAGAAGCTGTGCCATCGGTTACCATCCCACCTATGTCCCCCTCATCCCCGCACACGGTTCTGATGCCGACACATACCACATCACCGTTGCCCATAGAGGAAGGACAGTCAGCGTCTGTTGGCATTGAGCAGGAATGTGTGGTGGCTACAGAAGGTGCGCACACACACCATGTTGCCAGTGTAATGACTGGTGATGTGCCACACAGGCATGTGGCTGGTGCTGCTCGTAGGAGGACCTCTGGCAGACATGCACCTGCTGTACAGGGTGCAGCAGCTGGTATCACCAGATGCATGTTCCAGACTGTAATGGCGGCACAGGCACGTGCTGAATGGCAGAACCAAGAAGGGCAGAGGCTGCAGAGGGCCGCAATCCGTTCCCTAAATGACAACATCTAGTCATTGGCGAATGCTCAACAGCAGATTGCTAATGTACTGGATAGGCGATTAGGTGAGATGGTTGGAATCCTCGACCGAGGCATGTCAATCCGCGAGCGTGAGCTGTCTGTGCTGGAACACCTGGTAGGGTTGAGGTGTAGGACACGTGGCCATAGGCCAGCAACACCACCTAGTGTAGGTCGACGTATGCTTGCCACCTCTCATGCCCACTCACACAGTGCCGGTAGCAGCAGCAGTGCAGCTGGTGCTACACTGTCCACACCAGGACACAGCAGGCCACGTGGATGTGGCCCTGGCCGGTCCCAGCATGGACACGGTTCCAGCGGACATGTGTCATCAGAGAGTGGCCGCTCCATACCTCCACCTGGTAGTGCCCGTGCGACCCCAGGCAGGCACGGGTCACGTGCCCGCAGACGGACACAGTGAGCCGTACAACCTGCACTGTACAGTCTGGGGCTGCCAAGTATACCCTGTGTAGGCATCACGTATGGCTGAACTGTGTACACACATACCCACACACGGCAGACACAACTGTAGGGCTCCACCACATCCACATGCATTCTGCACAGTCATGCCCAGTAAATGCACCGCCCTTACACACACACATGATGTCATCCATTGGTACAGCCTATGCCCCTGGCAGACATATCACCCTGTGCATATGATGAAGCCTCTGCCGCATCACTGTCATCCACACCATCGGTGCACGGTTATGCAAATATATTCTGATGCACAGGGTGGACAAGATAGTGAGAGGTGTATGTGATACCTGTGTACGCATAGCGTGTGATGTGTATGTTGCAGTGGTTGTGTATGACAAGTGACAGGTGCGTATGTGACGTGGGTTGTGTACTGTCATCATGCAGCAGACATACCATGTAGTGCAGGTGCAGCATGCATTGAGCTGTGTACACGGTATGTGTGACGGTTACATGTGTAGCACCATGTTGGTTCTGTTAACCTGTATGCCTCATATGGTGTACTCGCATGTGCCTACTGGGAGCACTGTTATCAGTCCCCACGTGTAGCTGTGGGTTACCCACAGGCACATCTGGCAATATCAGCATACCACATGTACCCGCAACCTGCCTGGACACCTACATAGGTACATAGGTGCATAGGTACATACTAGGCTATGTGCCCTACGGCATGTGTAAGCCTAGCCAGAGTGTGTGTGGCTTTCACCACCCCTTAGGATGAGGATACTATATCCATTGGTCTGCTGTCCCTCTGTCCAGCAGTGACACAGAGATGATTCCTGGGGCATACCTACGATCTCCCATCCACACGCCAGGATTACTCTTGGACAGAGTCAGTGAGGGGCTCTGCCTCACAAGGGCTGGGAATCTGTTCCATGGTGTAGGGAGTCTCTGGGCGATGAACCTGTCCCTCCAGCACGTCCTATTTATATCCGTGTTGAGGTTTGTGTCTGTTGCTCTCGTGCCTGTGGTTGTTTGGATCCTATGAGGTGGAGCATGTCCATGAAACCCAGGTTGGACATGGCCTTGTATGTCAGGCACAGATCACCTCGGAGCAGACGGTATGAGAATGTATAGAGCCGGAGTTCCCTCAGTCGGGCAGCGTGTGACATATGTTTCAGCCCCTTTATCCCTGTGTTGGGGAACGTTTGGGGTCCTTCCAACTGCTGCAGGTGTCGGGTTAGGTACATTCTGAATGGGGCGTTGTACCCAATCATTGGTCTGATGAGTGAAGAGTACAGGGGTACAATGACCTCCCTGATCTGGATGTGAATCCCTTCATGACCAGGTGGGCAATGTGGAATGTCTTCCCAACCACATTGGCAATGTGAGTGTCAAGAGAGGTTACCGACAAGTTGGGTCCCCAGGTCCCTGATCACGTCAACCGTGTTTAATGGATTACCACCTATGTGGTAATTCGGGGTTAACTTGTCTTTCCCAAAGGGTAGGTCTATACCTTCCCTGGCATGTAGCTTCAGGCCATGGCTCTGGCACCAGTTATCCATTTCTATGAGACCTCAGGTGGATGTCTGTGTCTGATGGGGTGTCGATTATGGTGGCCGGTTTGCAGTCATCTGCATACCTTGTCTGCCACAATCCCCCTATGTTTGCATGCATGTCAGAAAGTTGAATGCTGAACAGGAGGGGGCCCAGGACTGAGCCCTGTGGGCCACCACTCGGGACCGGCTTGGAGTCTGACATGGCACCAGGAACACTAACCCTGTGGGTTCTGTCCTTGATCCGGTTGGCAACCCATCGTGTGACATATGGCTCTACATCTATGCTGGTGAGCTTTTCTATGATGCCCGCATGGGGTTTGGTTCGAACGCTGTCGCCAGGTCACGGTAGTCTGTGCGAACTGACGTACCCCCATCAATGGCCTTAGTGACTCTTCCGAACAGGTCGACCAGGTTCAGGAGGCAGGATCTGCCCTTGACTAAGCCGATGTGGGTATGTTCCAGTATTTGTCGGTCCCCAATGTCTTCATTTATGGGCTCCATTATGGTCCCCTCCATAGCTTTGCAGACAAGGCTCGTCAAGCTTATAGGGCGGTGATGTCCAGAGTCCGTAGGAGCACCGCCTTGGTGGAGTGGGACCACAGTTGCCGTATGCCATCCATCAGGTACGTAACCTGTAGTAAGGCTAAGATTAAACAGCAGCCTTATGTGCGGGTTGAGGTCCTCATTGAGGTTGTGTAGCACACAGCCGGGGACACCGTCCGGTCCCATTGATGCTGTGTTCTCCGCTTTAGAGAGAGCAGCTCTCACCTGGGCATTCGAGATGTTTGGGAGGCTAGACTCTGGTGGGATAGATACCTCCCCTCTTGGGGGGGAGGGAGGGTAGATATATGCACGGAACCTGTCTGCCAGTATGTTGGCAATGTCTGTGGGTTCAGTGATCATTGTACCATTCTGGACTAATTCTGAGCATAACTGTGAGCTTCCACCCATGTTCCTACCATAGCTAAGGAAGGCCTTATGGTTGTCTTATGTGTCCTTTGCGAGTCCTCTCCCACAGGCGGCCTTGGATGATTGTATGAGTGATCGTATGTTACCGCCAGTATTGATCAGTGATGCCTTCCCTGGTAGTGATATTGCTCTGTCATGTAGTAGCTTTCTCCTCTTGTTGTACGGTTTGTTTATGGCTGGGGTCCACCAGACCGTGTGCCTGCCTTTGGTGGACAAGGTCCTGATGTTATTAGGGATTGCTTGATCCAGACATTCCTGGGGTGCTCGTAGAAGGCATTTGTAAGGGTTTCAGCAGCGTGGCCTGTGTTTTCCACTGGCACGGAGGCCTTGTAGGGTACCACACCAGTCGTATGACGTGTGGGGTTCGCTGTGGAGAGGTCTTCACTGTGGTCTCCCTTGCCGGTGTTGGGGGCGGGATGCGGATCTCCAGTGAGATCACTATATGGTCTGACCTCACCGTTGAGGGATGTACATCCTGTGTGGAGCATGTCGTCCCCATGTGTGATGATCAGGACTAGTATAGTTCCTCCTCTTGTGGGTATGGTGCATAGTTGTTCCACAGCATTCGGGTGTATGAACACCTGGAACCTTTGGTCTAGGGTGTTGGGTCCTGGGTAATGTTCCCGGTCTATGTATGGGTAGTTGATGTCACCCAATATGATGGTGTTGTGAGAGCATTCATACTCCCCAGTGTCTTCAGGAAGGCTGTGTGGGTATCCTGGGTTTGGGAGGGTGGTCTGTAGCATGCTACAAACTGTAGGGCAGTCCTACCCATGGTTAATTGCACCTGGATGGTCCTTGCTGCTACGTGCGTTTCCGCCAACCTGGAGGTGTGGGTATCCTTCATGGAAATGGAGACTCCCCCTCCTTCTGTGGTTCGGTCCGGATTTGGGTCCTGAACGCGTGATATGAGGTATGACCTGATAGTGCTGGGGTGCTCTCAGGAGCCCTGAACCAGGTTTCAGTCACAGCACTGACATCGATGTCCTCCATACTGAGGAGGGCTTTTGAGGGCATGCAGCTTGGGCGTAGACTACTGGCATTGAGCAGTATTACCCTTAGTTCTTTCCAGGTTTGTAGTCTAGGGCGGTAGGTTTATCATTTCAGCCTTGCCTGCAGTGGGCACTGTGGGGGTGGCAGGAGCCTTTGCCAAACTCATGAAGCCCAGGGGCGACAGGTGCAAGCTGTCCCTTGCGAAGGAGCGTGGCGTGTCAAGCATGTCATCCCAGGCAAGAGGACATTGGACCCCTCAGACTGACACCGGTAATCAGGCCAATTATCAAGGATGATCATTCGGACTCTGTATTGTGGCATCATTCTTGATGAGGGTGGGATACTGCTCAGGGTCAGGGTCATGCTGGCCTGGGCTACACAATCTGAGAGCCCCTCTATGTCTCCTTTCATGTATCCCAGGGAGGTATGTCTCCGGTCGTTGACACCAGCATGGACAATGACCGCGTCATACTTGTACATGCTGCGGAGTGACCTGAGTGCTTGTGTTATGTGGCGGATTCCAGCGCCCGACAGGCAGCCTACTGTGATCATTCCCTTGTTCAGTCTGGTGGGTGGGACGTCGGTGTGTCTGACTATGGCGTCACCTATTACAAGTGTGTCTGGCATTGTGTGTGGCCTTAAGGGCTGTGACTGTTTAGCACACTGACGTTGAGAACTATGTGTTGCATGTCCTATGTCTTGTGGAGGCAGTTGCTTGGGTGTCTGCTTTGGAGGCCTCAGTAGGTTCGGTACATGTTTTAACAGTGCCTCCGAGTATGTCTTTGTGTGTTCATGTGTTTGTTTAGCATTTGTGATAGTTCCATGTGACACTGGGTTTGTGGTGTGCGTGGTGTCCTTCTCCTCCCATCTGGTCTTGCCGGTCGTGGGTTGAGAGAGCTCAGCCTCCTGTCTGGCTATATAGTTGCATCTCTCACATGTATTTTGTTTTGTGGGGGAGGTGCGGGTTGTCCGTGTCCATGAGGCACCTGTAACATTGCCTCAGGATGCCCAGATTCACCAGCTGAACAGGAGAGGTCACTAGCAATTGACCCTTCGACATGCCAGAGAATGTGAATGCATTTGCTGTGTAACTGGGTCAGAAGGGACCTATAGGGAAGTGGTTACTCAAGGGGATTCTAGGCTAGTGTAGTACTCCGTCTAGTATACATGTACTTTACCTATGTAAGAATACTTTGGGAGCAGGTGCTGAGCTTTTGTGATAGAGAACAGACAGTTTAGATTGCAAGTAGAGAAGTTCTACGTGAAAACCTGCGGAGCACGGAGCCAGACATAGTGTAACGTTGTTTACACGGTACATGACACACATGTCCACACATATACTGCACCTGACGCCTGTGGTCGGTGCCACAGGCTATGGTGGACAGAGACATCACATACATGGCATGACACAGTACAGGTATGGTGACATTCTGCAGGTGTCGTACACAGCGTGCTGGCGACTGACCGCAGGTGTCACCTGTCAGCTGTGGTGCACGCTGTGCAGCAGTAGGACACTGTACCGGTACAGGAATATGTCCGCAATCGCGGGGTGTACACCACTATGGCGCACACCCCATTGTGTGCAGATGGGGACACCTGCCTGTGTGGTCAGCACCCTCACAATACAATGCACCCACACGCCATGTCACAGGGGCGGACTTGCACAGGTGGCCAGTATGGCTCACACCTATGGCATTGACAGGGTCGTACAATGCAGCACCAGTACAGGATGGTCACCCTGTGTGGTTAGTGTCCGTTCACAACACTATATCTGCATACACCCTCACACCAGGCAGCAGACATACAGACATGTTGACACACTCACATGGTGGTGACCACACATGTCTACATGGAGGGACGACGTGTTGCATGTACTGCACCATCCACATCCATGCACCCCACACTGAGGTATGTACAGATCTCTACCATGGTGTACAGTGATGTGTGGCACGTGGGACATAGTCCCCCCGATCTGTGGCATACATGGGCACACATTCCTGCACACATGTCGGTGCTGGGAATGCCACACCCGCCATATGGGATATGTGCAGGCGTGCAGCGGTATGTAGTGCATTATGCGTACCAACACTGTATCCAGCAGCTGTGCCGATATATGCACTTGGGAGGTGGTAGGTGTTACAGTAGCCATGTGACATACGGTCGATGACACCTGACCGATGGGTATGCATTATGGCAGCACTGTCATGTAACGGCGACATAGCAGACTGTATGCACATGGCAGGGTAGGATGGTGTGTGACACACCTGTGACCACCACCTGCACACATGCATGTGGACAGGTGTTTAAACACATGATGTACACACATACCGCCATGCGTGCTGTTACTATGCCACCATATGATGGCCCCCATGATGGGTATGCATGTGGGGGTTGCAACTGTGTTATGGACATCGGACACCGCACATGCATGGCTGCACCATGCACGGTACACGTGTCACATGTATCCCCTGTTGCCATGTGTGTATGCATTGCTACGTTGTGACATGTGTGTCGACATACATGGAACATGGACTGTGGTATGGTATCACAGCTGTCACAGGCAAACTGTACAAGGGTATGTGTCCCAGTCAACACCGCTACACCCTGTAGGGGGAGCATACCACAGACATAGATCCACCTTCCATTCGTGTGTGTATTACCGCGTACGCCAGTGTTATGCATGTGGTACATCACAGGCTTCATATGTGTCCTGTGTGCAGTCCATGCACACAGCCAGACAATCACATATATGACATATCCAGACGTTGTTTCACTGTGGTACAGCTGCAGTCATGTGTCATATCTGTGTCAGGGCCGTGGTATGTGTGGAGCATGCCTGTCCATGTATACCGATATGGGCGGACTACATCACACCTGTGGGATCATTGATAGTACATGTGTACTCTGCATGACGGGTGTACACCGCCATATAGACCTGTGGACATATGTCACATGCTGTTGCTGGACCGTGAGGCATACTGCTGCACCGATGACATGGTGCTGGCATGGCAGCTACAGTGTTCACTGCAGTGTGTACATGTTCGGCCTGCACCCGTGACGCCTGTGATGTCATCTGTGTGTGTACATGTAACTGCATGTGTGTCCACCCTGTGCATGTGGACGGGTTTACCTGGCCGTGACTTGCGGTGTGTACACTCCGTCTGCATGCCGGATGGCGCGTAGCACATACTAAGTGTGTGAGCATGCCCGGGTTGCTGTTGTGTAGGTGGACACACACGACAGTCCACACTCTGCCCTTCCATGATTCCACCCCATGTGTATGCATGTCTGCACTCTGCAAATTCTAAGTGTGTGAGCATGCCCAGTAAGCAGCTGTGTAGATGGACACACAGTACAGTGCACACCGCGCCCGTCTGTGAAGATACCCCGTGTGCATGTATGTTCCCCCTTTGCAACCGCCACGTGTGTGAGCATGCCCGGGTTGCTGTTGTGTAGGTGGACACACACGATGGTCCACACTCTGCCCTTCCATGATTCCACCCCATGTGTATGCATGTCTGCACTCTGCAGATTCTAAGTGTGTGAGCATGCCCAGTAAGCAGCTGTGTAGATGGACACACAGTACAGTGCACACCGCGCACGTCTGTGGTTATACCCCGTGTGCATGTATGTTTCCCCTTCGTGACCGCTAGGTGTGAGGGCATGCCCAGTACGCCATTCGGGGGAACACAGTACAGTCGGCACCGATGTCTGCTACTAGGCGTGTAGCCATGGCCAATGACATCCTGCATAGCCATGGTGGCCGTCCAGGTGAGTCATATGTGGTTGATATGCCACAATGGCTGCCTACATCATGCACGCCGGTTGCCCTCTCATAGGGTATACTGTCTGTGGTGCATCCCGTATCCATGTCGTGATGTTGTGCTCTGTAGTTAGTTGGTATTCCCGAGTGCAGCACTACCGTGTTACTGTACGCCCACCTTGGGATGGTAACATGCTGTGTGACTGCGCACTCTGTCTTCATTCCCTATCGGCTGCCTTGCCTCTGCAGATGATATCACCCACCTAGGGGTATGCCTCCTGACAGTGCTGTGCTCAGTAATCTCGGTAGCGCGTTCTGTAGATGCATCATGCTGTAGTGTGTTCATGTAGGTAGGCATAGGTTCAACTCCCGGCCCTTCCCCATGTGTGTGTGAGGTGTGTGTGTGTGTGTTTCCAGCTGCCCCTGGAGAGAGTAGTTCTTTTAGTCGCTTCGCAACACATACCTTGGCTATTGGCATCTATTCCTTTACGGATGATGTCACCCGCCTAGAAGTATGCCTCTGACAGCGCTGTGCTCAGTAATCTCGGTAGCGCGTTCTGTAAATGCATCATGCTGTAGTGTGTTCATGTAGGTAGGCGTAGGTTCAACTCCTGCCCCTTCCCCATGTGTGTGTGTGTGTTTCCAGCTGCCTCTGGAGATGGTCATGCTTTTAGACGCTTCGCAACACATACCTTGGCTATTGTCAGCTATTCCTTTACGGATGATGTCACCCGCCTAGAAGTATGCCTCTGACAGCACTGTGCTCAGTAATCTCGGTAGCGTGTTTTGTAAATACATCATGCTGTAGTGTGTTCATGTAGGTAGGCATAGGTTCAACTCCTGGCCCTTCCCCGTGTGTGTGTGAGGTGTGTGTGTTTCCAGCTGCCTCTGGAGATGATCATGCTTTTAGACACTTCGCAACACATACCTTGGCTATTGTTATCTATTCCTTTACGGATGATGTCACCCGCCTAGAAGTATGCCTCTGACAGCGCTGTGCTCAGTAATCTCGGTAGCACATTCTGTAGATGCATCATGCTGTAGTGTGTTCATGTAGGTAGGCATAGGTTCATCTCCCGGCCCTTCCCGGTGTGTGTGTGTGTTTCCAGCTGCCCCTGGAGAGAGTAGTTCTTTTAGTCACTTCACAACACATACCTTGGCTATTGGCATCTATTCCTTTACTGATGATGTCACCCGCCTAGAAGTATGCCTCTGACAGCACTGTGCTCAGTAATCTCAGTAGTGCGTTCTGTAAATGCATCATGCTGTAGTGTGTTCATGTAGGTAGGCGTAGGTTCAACTCCCGGCCCTTTCCCGTGTGTGAGGTCTGTGTGTGTATTTCCAGCTGCCTCTGGAGATGGTCATGCTTTTAGACGCTTCGCAACACATACCTTGGCTATTGTCAGCTATTCCTTTACGGATGATGTCACCCACCTAGAAGTATGCCTCTGACAGCGCTGTGCTCAGTAATCTCGGTAGCACGTTCTGTAAATGCATCATGCTGTAGTGTGTTCATGTAGGTAGGCGTAGGTTCAACTCCCAGCCCTTCCCCATGTGTGTGTGAGGTGTGTGTGTGTGTTTCCAGCTGCCTCTGGAGATGGTCATGCTTTTAGACGCTTTGCAACACATACCTTGGCTATTGTCAGCTATTCCTTTATGGATGATGTCACCCGCCTAGAAGTATGCCTCTGACAGCGCTGGGCTCAGTAATCTCGGTAGCGCATTCTGTAGATGCATCATGCTGTAGTGTGTTCATGTAGGTAGGCGTAGGTTCAACTCCCGGCCCTTCCTGGTGTGTGTGTGTGTGTGTGTGTGTGTGTTTCCAGCTGCCCCTGGAGAGAGTAGTTCTTTTAGTCGCTTCGCAACACATACCTTGGCTATTGTCATCTATTCCTTTACGGATGATGTCAACCACCTAGAAGTATGCCTCTGACAGCACTGTGTTCAGTAATCTCGGTAGCACATTCTGTAAATGCATCATGCTGTAGTGTGTTCATGTAGGTAGGCATAGGTTCAACTCCCAGCCCTTCCCCGTGTGTGTGTGTGTTTTCAGCTGCCCCTGGAGAGAGTAGTTCTTTTAGACGCTTCGCAACACATACCTTGGCTATCGACGTCTATTCCTTTACGGATGTTGTCACCCACCTACACGTATGCCTCTGACGGTGCTGTGTTCAGTGGTCCACGTAGCGCGTTCCATACCTGTGTCATACTGTCGTGTGGTTGGGTAGGTGGGGGTAAGGTCAATCCCCATGCCTGCCAGCTGTGTGTGCGTGTCTATGCTCCCAGCCGCATGGGTTCATAGGTTATGGCTTTAGAGGTTCCGCAGAACACTTATATGCTGCCAACATCTCCGTGTTTGTGGATGTTGAGACGCGGCTCGTGGACTGCCTGTGTGCCTGCTGTGGTTGGCGACCTCCGTAGTGTGTTCTCCACGTGCGCCCTGCTGTGGTGTGGTGGGGTGGTGCTGTGTACGTTACACTCCCGGCCTTGCCACATGTGTCCGTCTGTATCTCTCTTGATGTATATATACATACATATGTTATGCCCATAGCGCTGCTCTTGCATGGACAGCTGTCTGTCCCATGTATCGCATATTTGCACGGCTGACACATAGAACTGTGGTACGATGCATATCCACTCATTGTCCATGCAACGTCCGTATTCCGGCACGCCCTAGAGACATCTGCTGGATATCGTGGCAGACAGCTATCCTTGCTGTACTGACACTGTACCCGTACACGCCATAAACCTTGTGTATCATTGCCTGTTTATGGTGTGTGTATGTCTATCTGAGCTGTGTGCATGGTCGTGTGTATGTCCCGCTATAGCCGTCTGTGCAGGTGTCGCCACTATGGGTAATCCTTGTAGACCGCTGTTTCATGTGCACTTCAGCACATACCTGTGGACCGTACTACCCCTCCTACGGCAGCACGGGAGCGGCCTTAGATCAACCGCTGCCCTAGGCGATAGGGCTCCATGGCGCCCACCACCACAACACATGGTGCCCCCATCCTGGTGTACCTACATGACATAACTACTGGAAAGGTGGCCCTGCTAGTGTGGTGCCCTAGGCAGCCGCCGGGTTGGCCTATGCCTAAGGCCGGCTATGAGCACATCCCATCATTTTGGAGTGGATCCTAGTGTTTTCACACACATGTATCTGTGTCTGTTCATAGCACTCCACCTCAGGGGACGTATATCTGGACACGGCCTTAGGAGATAGTGGGACACTCGGGGCCAGTCATGTCTTGTTTCTCTTGGAAACATTGATAGTGAGCACAGTGATATGTTATGCATGCGTATGGCATTGCCGTCAGATGTGGTGTCTTCCTCGCATGTTTGTCGTTGTGTCCTGTCGTCAGATATCATGTGGCCGCCGGACTGCTACTGTTACGTGGAACACAGCGGACATATGAGGCAGACCTCTACTCAGTCTGCGTACATCTGTGCAGTTGCAGGGTATGTGACTACTACAACATGCCTACTGTCTGCCTACAATACACACACAGTGTGTGGCGGCATGACAGACCACATGGCATTACTTTGTATTTGCACGGCACACCCACGCAGACAGTTGTGTTCCTCACACAGGTCTACATCTGCTTATCCACACTACTTGTTCTTTCCTGTACCATATGTGTGCGTCATATTTGCGCTTCCCGTCGGTGGCGGGCTCACGGACGGCTATGGGGCCTGACATTTGTTATGTTGACACTTCATGGCACACTGGGGGACACGTCACCTTTGTGTCTGCTTACCTTCCACATTGACCTTCGCGGGGCATACGTTGTCATCCACAGTTACCGGGGTAGGACATATGCATGTTTGCACATTTGTCCTGCTGTCTTTCTTCCCACCTGTCCACCTAGGATCACCGGTTCAGTACATGTATTCTGGACAGGTAGCTCCTGCATACCCTGACCTGTTGTCATTATGTGTAAACACCCTGACGTTCGGCCATTGCCCTTGTTACGTTTCACATAGTGCTGTGCCTTCCTAGCTGATTGCTGCCTAAGCATTCTGGACTGTGCGGTGGGTGATAGGGATCGCTATTTCCATTGCATGGGTAGTGACACTCATAACATCCGTATTCATGGCTACGCTAGCATACCTCTCCAGTGTACCTGGTTATGAGGGACGTACCTCATTTGGGGTCTTTGATGGGTCATGCTCCTCGGACTCCCTCAGAGTTCCACATTGGAAGGGTCTGTTACACATTCAGTGTTAGGAATGGTTTAGGTGTAATCCATAAAATATCCAACATGTACACAACCAGCCAACAGAGCATGGAACCAGCGAAATAATAATATATAACATACCAATCAACATAAAATAACCACTGGTACCTTATGGCACACAATCCAAACAACACATAGGTAGATGAAACAGTCAACATAGAAATAGTCCAGGACAGTGCCCAAATGGTATATAAAGGTTCCTTTATTAACAAGTAAGCGCTTTCACCCGTAGGCTTCTTCAGACTTATACATAACATAAAAGCATTCAGGATTTAAATATCCCTCCTTACATTTTCATTGGTCAATTTCTCATCAAACAATGAACAATTAACCCCAGCATATTAAGCGCAAACTCAATGTTAAATACTCACACATATATTAACATCTTTAAAAACATCTTATTAAAACATGTATTATATTATATTGTACTATGCCTAATTTTCATCAATTATAAATATAAAAATATATATAACAAATATGTATATTATATCAATGTAAAACAGTGGTAAACAACTAAAAGAGTGGACTAATAGGTGTTAAATGTATAGCTGTACCTAAACTACATTCCTGTTATTTGGGTTTAAGCCTCCTGCTTCTCAAAAGAGGCTTAATCTGTGCTTTATCATTCATCCCTGGTGTTTGGTCAGCTCTCCACCTAATAATCCATCTCAATTCGCATTCTAAAGTATAGTTGATAAGGTCCCCCCCTCTGGGATTAAAATCTAGCTTTTGTAAAACACTGAATTTAAAAGTATGCCTAGAACCCAAATCCTTATGATGTTTGGCCAAAGCATTAAATTCAGAGCCTATTCTGATGTGATAGACATGCTCCCTAACACGTTCTTTCAGTGACCTATTGGTTTTGCCAATATAGCATGCGGAGCATGCCACACATCTAGCCAGATATATAACATTATTACTATTGCAATTTGTTAAAGTGTTAAAATGAAAAGTTTGTTTCATGGTAGGGTGTACGAAAAGAGTTCCATCTTGGATATGTACACATTGGTTACATTTACCACATGGTACAGTGTTAATTCCAGGTGTATCCATACTTTTCCTTGCCAAAGTGTTTTTAGGTTTACATAACTACCTTTTGAGATTTGGTTTGTTCGTGAAGAATACATTGGGTCTCGGGCCTACAATCTTACTAATATCATTATCCAGATGTAAAATATCCCAGTGTTTAACCGAATATTGTTTTAACTGTACGGCATCTTTCGTGAAAAACATGGGGGCCCTAAGGTCAACCGTTGTGGGTGTCTGACTAATATCAGATGTACTAATAAACTCTGAAAGATAGGGTTTCGCTATCGTACCTCTTGATTCATTAACTTCCAATATTGTCTGTTCAACCATCTCTATGTTATAACCTCTTTGTGTGAACTTAGCTCTCAATCCATCCAGCTCTTTTTTATAACCTTCAGCTGTCGGATTGAGTCTAGATGCCCTCATTATTTGTCCTTTCATCAAATTATTAAAGACAAACTTAGGGTGCATACTGTGTCTGTGAAGTAATGTATACCTATGGCAAAGTTTCCTATGTATAGAGGTATTGAGTAGGCCATTACTAAGCCTATTAATGGCGACATCTAAATAGGAAATCTCACTCACTGAAGAATTCAATGTAAATTTCACGAAATTATTAGAATTATTCATGCTTTCAACGAGTTACAGGAGTGTATATACATCACTAAGCCAAATGAAAAAAAGGTCATCTACAAACCTCCGATATATGCCTAAAATCTCTGGAAAAGATCTAGCTTAAAAAGAACTTTTTCCTCCCAGCAGGCCATCACTAGGTTGGCGTAGCTATGGGCACAGGCAGTGCCCATAGCTACGCCATCCCTCTGTAGGAAAATCTCTTCTCCAAACATAAAGATATTATTCAACAGAATAGTTTCTAAGAAAAGTGCTAACAAATAAATTCTCTCAGATGAATAATCATAGTGATTACGTACATATTCCTGTATAAAATGTATCCCTATATCATTGGGGATAACAGTACACAGACTAACTACGTCTGAAGTGACTAGTATGTATTGTGAGTTATCATCCAGTTGACTAGTATACGCATATAAGTCAAGTAAGAATTGCTTACTGTCTCTCAGAATGGTAATACAGCAAACCTTGAATCCTGGTCTTCTTCAAAAAAGACTTTAATGAACATAAACCAGACCAAAACAGACGATGAAAGAAACAATACACTCCACAGTCCAAACATACTGAGCGCTTTCACCCACTAACATGGGGCATCATCAGAGTACAAATGCTTTGGCCAAACATCATAAGGATTTGGGTTTTAGGCATACTTTTAAATTCAGTGTTTTACAAAAGCTAGATTTTAATCCAAGAGGGGGGGACCTTATCAACTATACTTTAGAATGTGAATTGAGATGGATTATTAGGTGGAGAGCTGACCAAACACCAGGGTTGAATGATAAAGCACAGATTAAGCCTCTTTTGAGAAGCAGTAGGCTTAAACCCAAATAACAGGAATGTAGTTTAGGTACAGCTATACATTTAACACCTATTAGTCCACTCTTTCAGTTGTTTACCACTGTTTTACATTGATATAATATACATATTTTTTATATATATTTTTATATTTATAATTGATGAAAATTAGGCATAGTACAATATAATATAATACATGTTTTAATAAGATGTTTTTAAAGATGTTAATATATGTGTGAGTATTTAACATTGAGTTTGCGCTTTATATGCTGGGGTTAATTGTTCATTGTTTGATGAGAAATTGACCAATGAAAATGTAAGGAGGGATATTTAAATCCTGAATGCTTTTATGTTATGTATAAGTCTGAAGGAGCCTATGGGTGAAAGCGCTTACTTGTGAATAAAGGAACCTTTTTATACCATTTGGGCACTGTCCTGGACTATTTCTACGTTGACTGTTTCATCTACCTATGTGTTTTTTGGATTGTGTGCCATAAGGTGACAGCGGTTATTTTATGTTGATTAGGTGTAATCCATGGTCAATTGACATTAATCATATTAATTCATTAAAGGATCTTCTTTATAAGTGGGAACGGCATAGTTTAACCATCCTATGACCTTCCTAGTTGAAGTTGTTAGTGAGCCATTAGTATGTGTTCCACAGGTCGCCCATTTGTTCCGCATTATGGAAGTGAGTGATCCCCATTTTGGTGATGGCAGATTGAGAGCTATGTACGCCGGTATTCGCACGATGGTCTGACTTTGTATGGGGAATTTCTAATGTAGTCCCTATCTGTATTCCCTGTGCTATGCCTTACTGCAGCTGTGTAATTCCACCAGGTTTCCAGTTATGGGTGCCATCTTGGTCGTACGCGTGTCCATCCATGGGAATCGCCTACTGGACACTGATATAGGGCTGTACACATTTCACACCTGCTTTCAGCATTATCCGGTGGATGCTTTGCATCATTAGTGGGGATTAAGGCATGTGCTATACCCACATCCCTCCCACAGGGCGGTCCAATGGATTCTCTGCCAAACAACACCGAGCCCCATTTCTGCATACCCAGGTTCCCATGGCTGCAACCCTCGACGGTACACATTACACATCCTTCATGTGTGCGGTACTGGGATGTGGACGCACTTCTATGGACTCGACAATCTGGGGATTTCTGTTCATATGTCCTGCATTTCATGGACACGTGTCATCAACCTTAAACACGCTGGTGATGCATATGTCTAGCTGTGCCGTAGTCGCGGCTGTCACTTCTTTTGCGTTGATCGCAGCAGGGGTTGCGAACGGAGCAATTTTTGGAGTCCTACAATGGACACCAGTGTGCATATGTAAAGTGTAGAACTTGTTGGACTGTCACCATCTGGCCAGTGGTTTTGACTGCTGCTGTATGTTCCCCGTTCGCGGATGTCTGTTTGACTACCCATATTATGTATTACTTGGCATATCTATATCCATGTACCAGTAAGCAGAAATACAGCAAACCTTGAGTCCTGGTCATCTTCATAAAAGACATTAATGAACATAAACCAGACCAAAACAGACGATGACAAAAACGATACACTCCACAGTCCAAAGATACTGAGCGCTTTCACCCACTAACATGTGGCATCATCAGAGTACAAAATACATTAGATAGTCATCCCTTATATACTTCCTTCAGAGTCAATTTAAAGACAATTAATCAATAAACTTGTTCATAGTTAAGTAGCCAGTAATCCAAGTCTTAAAGATAAAGTGAAATATAAAAATCAGTGTTGCATACATAACTTAATGGAAACATTAATACAACAATGTGTTAATATAAATACAATATTGGTAAATACAATCAGTAAATTGAAAAATAATTGATAATTGTTGTGAGTAAACCTTAGAATGTAGTGTGTTGATAATAAAATTATGTATATTAATGTGTATAATTGTTGTATTAAGATTCCAAATCATTGAATAAATAAGTACAATTAAATACATATTTTGTATAAATATAAATGTAAATAAGAGTCACAATGTTAAATATAAATATGACTGTATATAAATATATAAATATGATATGAAATAAACTGTAGTTGTTTACATCTTGTTTTCGAGTGACATATCTATGTCCATGTGTCATATATACGGGCCGCCGGACTGTTGTGTGTAGATATATACATGTGAACCCCTCGTTTCATACCTTGCTTTGTTACTGTCTGTGGATTACCTGTGTACACACATCTATTACCATACCATACCTTTCCACTGTACAGGTTCTGGCAGGGTGTACAGCTGGTTGGCCCTTAATCTTGCTGTGTGTTACATTGACCTGTGTCTATCTGGCAATTCGCTGGCGTGTCATGTGAGACCTTCTTGATTCTATAGGGACCTGATCCCATAATTGTGACGTGCTTCCACTGGTCATATATTTCTCTGTCGTCTGGGATCTGTATGTAACCAGTCCTTTCAGGACACTTTCTATTGTTGTTCTTTTTTGGTTACATATATGAGTACTTTGGTATGTTGTGCTATTATTGTGTGTGGAGCATTTCTCCACGGGCCTCTGCTGACACTGGACATATATCCAGCTAGCCTAGCCCGGTCAACAAGTGTGAGCCAACTAAACACAATTCGTACGGTGGCACCTTCTGACAAGTGGGTCGGGTTACAGATGCATAACCGTCGTCAATCCCTACTACTAACACACACGTTATTCTATCCACATTCTATGTTTGTCTTATCACATAGCATGTGTTTCTCACTATTTGTACCGGTACTTTACATGGCATTGTCCGATTCCATACTTTCAGAGGCTGACAGTTTTGAGACATGTATAACTAACATTGAGGACACAGCATTAACTTTCCCTGCTGTGAGTGGATCACATACACACACGCGCACTTACATTTCCTAATTGTGGGTTACGTGCAGGCGCACATGCATAACCGTATTCTGGTTACATATGTTTACTGGGTCTGTGTGGTTACGTGGTCTGTATTAGTTGTGACTGTTCCGGTAACATATCTCTGATCCGGTTGACGGACGTGTGCGTAACACACTTTCACCTTTACACATGTAACTGTCTTTGCGGCACGGACGCATTACATACACGTTCACATTTATATGTTCTATAGTCGTAATTCAAACGGGACTGCATTCACGTTTGCCGGTTGCTGTGACCACTACACGTTAGCTGTTCTGTCTCATTTATATGCATACCCATGGTACTTAGCTACATTAACATATCCCCCCCCCCCACCCCCCGCACTCACGTACGTCACAGGCATCCATTCTCCTGCTGGGAAAAGTGCGGTACTACATGTTACACATTCCTTATTCCCTACCGCTCATGGCCCAGGATGCATATGTCATGACCGCAGGGATATTCGGATCACGGGGGCTTATAGACCCTACGCATACAGGCCTTTGATTGTCAGGGTGTTCCTGTGGTGCTTTGGGTTTGGTCTTGTCCGCCTAGTGTACGGAACTGCCCTGACAGTGTACGAATGTCAGATGAGTCACATGGGCACGGTTTGTCCTTGTCTATGATACCATATCCCCCCCCCATTATTCCTAACCGTGCGCGCTGATTGGCCGGTGTGCCCGTTGTAGATCGTGTTATAGTAATTGCACATGGTCTGGTCGACCGGACCTATTTCCATTACTATACCTCGGTATTTATAACCTGTCTCGCTATGTTACATGGGTTTAACATTGCATGACAGCTTTCACTGAGCCACGGACATGTCCGTTGCTTACTTTGGGGCAGTCCCGCTCTGCTACACACATTTAACATGGCGGAACAGGTTGAACAGCACAGCAACGGGGACATTGGGCTCTCCGTCACTGTTTTGTATTGAATCGCTATGTTGACTTTGTTTCACATAGCGAGACAGTGTCGACATTGGCAACGGACATCTCGCGCAGTACGTCTGCACCGCCGCGGGTGCCATATGTCTGCGGATGGGCGGCGGACAGGCATTATGCTGTGCCATTATGTCTGGGAATATATGGTTTCTTTCCCTAAATGATATGGCATACTAGCAATGACCCACGTCTGGGTGTGGGTACTGCTGTATTTACCCACGGTTGCCTTTGTGTGGTCCCTCGGGCATCGGCCTCGGGACCGCACCACGTTTACCGTGGGTATATCTAGCATTACCCACATCCGGGCGTGGGTTATTGCTATGGTATTCCGTGTGTACAGACATGTGTGTTTGGACAACCTACAATAGCTTCTGCTATTGGCATGCAATGCTGTGGGTGGTGCCGGTTACCATACATATGCCATGTTCTGCGTTTGTCCCATTCACACTTGTCTATCCCCTGTCCTCATTCGTACATGGATATTTATGTGGCACATGATTGAACTATGTATTACCTGCAGGTATGCTGTGTACAGTGCACATATGTCACGGTTGGTTACAGTGTATCTGTGTACCTACCTCTGTGATACTGAGGACTACCACACATCCTTCGCAGCATTACATGCGTATGTCCATACTATTATTCGGTGGCCTGTGGGGGGTTGTCAGATCGACGGTTACATGTGTCCCTGTTTGTGCACACATCATGGTGGTCTTTGACCGGCCTCCGTTGCTATCGTGGGATGGACGGTGGTGTTGGTGTGTGTTTGGGTTGTGTTTCTACTGCCGATACGTCAGTGGGGGGTGGGGTTGGCACGTGTTCCTCTTTGCAGGGGGCCCCATCCTGGACA
>NC_056737.1:1490382672-1490391181 GCF_019279795.1 Protopterus annectens | reverse complement strand
AAAAAAACATAAAAAATAAAAAAATTTTTTTAAAAAATTTGGGTACAGAAAAAACCTTTTTAAAAAAAAGGAAGGGGGTTGACAAAAAAAACCCTTAAATAAATTTTTTCCAAAAAAATAAAAAATTAAAAAAATATATTTTTTTTTTTTTTTATAAATGAAAAAAATTTAAAAAAAATTTAAAAAAAAGGGGAAGGGGGTTTTAGAGAGAATTAAATAAATCCATATGTATACATATATATATATATATATATATATATATATATATATATATATATATATATATATATATATATATATATATATATATATATATATATATATATATATATATATATATATATATATATATATACAGTAATGATGAGGAAGGCTGACAGACTTAAATAAATCCATATACATAGATATATGTATATATACAGTAATGATGAGGAAGGCTGACAGACTTAAATAAATCCATATACATAGATATATGTATATGTACATTAATGATGAGGAAGGCTGACAGACTTAAATAAATCCATATCCATAGATATGTATATGTACAGTAACGATGAGGAAGGCTGACAGACTTAAATAAATCCATATACTTAGATATATATATGCACAGTAATGATGAGGAAGGCTGACAGACTTTAATAAATCCTTATACTTAGATTTATGTATTTGTACAGTAATGATGAGGAAGGCTGACAGACTTAAATAAATCCATATACATAGATATATGTATATGTACAGTAATGATGAGGAAGGCTGACAGACTTAAATAAATCCATATACATAGATATATGTATATATACAGTAATGATGAGGAAGGCTGACAGACTTAAATAAATCCATATACATAGATATATGTATATATACAGTAATGATGAGGAAGGCTGACAGACTTAAATAAATCCATATACATAGATATATGTATATATACAGTAACGATGAGGAAGGCTGACAGACTTAAATAAATCCATATACATAGATATATGTATATATACAGTAATGATGAGGAAGGCTGACAGACTTAAATAAATCCATATACATAGATATATGTATATATACAGTAACGATGAGGAAGGCTGACAGACTTAAATAAATCCATATACATAGATATATGTATATATACAGTAATGATGAGGAAGGCTGACAGACTTAAATAAATCCATATACATAGATATATGTATATATACAGTAATGATGAGGAAGGCTGACAGACTTAAATAAATCCATATACATAGATATATGTATATGTACAGTAATGATGAGGAAGGCTGACAGACTTAAATAAATCCATATACATAGATATATGTATATGTACAGTAATGATGAGGAAGGCTGACAGACTTAAATAAATCCATATACATAGATATATGTATATATACAGTAGCGATGAGGAAGGCTGACAGACTTAAATAAATCCATATACATAGATATATGTATATGTACAGTAACAATGAGGAAGGCTGACAGACTTAAATAAATCCATATACATAGATATATGTATATATACAGTAACGATGAGGAAGGCTGACAGACTTAAATAAATCCATATACATAGATATATGTATATATACAGTAATGATGAGGAAGGCTGACAGACTTAAATAAATCCATATACATAGATATATGTATATATACAGTAATGATGAGGAAGGCTGACAGACTTAAATAAATCCATATACATAGATATATGTATATGTACAGTAATGATGAGGAAGGCTGACAGACTTAAATAAATCCATATACATAGATATATGTATATATACAGTAATGATGAGGAAGGCTGACAGACTTAAATAAATCCATATACATAGATATATGTATATGTACAGTAATGATGAGGAAGGCTGACAGACTTAAATAAATCCATATACATAGATATATGTATATGTACAGTAATGATGAGGAAGGCTGACAGACTTAAATAAATCCATATACATAGATATATGTATATATACAGTAACGATGAGGAAGGCTGACAGACTTAAATAAATCCATATACATAGATATATGTATATATACAGTAATGATGAGGAAGGCTGACAGACTTAAATAAATCCATATACATAGATATATGTATATACAGTAATGATGAGGAAGGCTGACAGACTTAAATAAATCCATATACATAGATATATGTATATATACAGTAACGATGAGGAAGGCTGACAGACTTAAATAAATCCATATACATAGATATATGTATATATACAGTAATGATGAGGAAGGCTGACAGACTTAAATAAATCCATATACATAGATATATGTATATATACAGTAATGATGAGGAAGGCTGACAGACTTAAATAAATCCATATACATAGATATATGTATATATACAGTAATGATGAGGAAGGCTGACAGACTTAAATAAATCCATATACATAGATATATGTATATATACAGTAATGATGAGGAAGGCTGACAGACTTAAATAAATCCATATACATAGATATATGTATATATACAGTAATGATGAGGAAGGCTGACAGACTTAAATAAATCCATATATATATATATATGTACAGTAATGATGAGGAAGGCTGACAGACCTAAATAAATCCATACACATAGATATATATATATATATATATATATATATATATAAGGCTGACAGACTTAAATAAATCCATATACATAGATATATGTATATATACAGTAATGATGAGGAAGGCTGACAGACTTAAATAAATCCATATACATAGATATATGTATATGTACAGTAATGATGAGGAAGGCTGACAGACTTAAATAAATCCATATACATAGATATATGTATATGTACAGTAATGATGAGGAAGGCTGACAGACTTAAATAAATCCATATACATAGATATATGTATATATACAGTAATGATGAGGAAGGCTGACAGACTTAAATAAATCCATATACATAGATATATGTATATATACAGTAATGATGAGGAAGGCTGACAGACTTAAATAAATCCATATACATAGATATATGTATATATACAGTAATGATGAGGAAGGCTGACAGACTTAAATAAATCCATATACATAGATATATGTATATGTACAGTAATGATGAGGAAGGCTGACAGACTTAAATAAATCCATATACATAGATATATGTATATATACAGTAATGATGAGGAAGGCTGACAGACTTAAATAAATCCATATACATAGATATATGTATATGTACAGTAATGATGAGGAAGGCTGACAGACTTAAATAAATCCATATACATAGATATATGTATATATACAGTAATGATGAGGAAGGCTGACAGACTTAAATAAATCCATATACATAGATATATGTATATATACAGTAATGATGAGGAAGGCTGACAGACTTAAATAAATCCATATACATAGATATATGTATATATACAGTAATGATGAGGAAGGCTGACAGACTTAAATAAATCCATATACATAGATATATGTATATGTACAATAACGATGAGGAAGGCTGACAGACTTAAATAAATCCATATACATAGATATATGTATATACAGTAATGATGAGGAAGGCTGACAGACTTAAATAAATCCATATACATAGATATATGTATATATACAGTAATGATGAGGAAGGCTGACAGACTTAAATAAATCCATATACATAGATATATGTATATATACAGTAATGATGAGGAAGGCTGACAGACTTAAATAAATCCATATACATAGATATATGTATATATACAGTAATGATGAGGAAGGCTGACAGACTTAAATAAATCCATATACATAGATATATGTATATATACAGTAACGATGAGGAAGGCTGACAGACTTAAATAAATCCATATACATAGATATATGTATATGTACAGTAATGATGAGGAAGGCTGACAGACTTAAATAAATCCATATACATAGATATATGTATATGTACAGTAATGATGAGGAAGGCTGACAGACTTAAATAAATCCATATACATAGATATATGTATATATACAGTAATGATGAGGAAGGCTGACAGACTTAAATAAATCCATATACATAGATATATGTATATGTACAGTAATGATGAGGAAGGCTGACAGACTTAAATAAATCCATATACATAGTTTTATATGTGCAGTAATGATGAGGAAGGCTGACAGACTTAAATAAAACCATATACATATATATATATATATGAGGAAGGCTGACAGACTTAAATAAATCTATATATATATATATATATACAGTAATGATGAGGAAGGCTGACAGACTTAAATAAATCCATATACATAGATATATGTATATGTACAGTAACGATGAGGAAGGCTGACAGACTTAAATAAATCCATATACATAGATATATGTATATGTACAGTAATGATGAGGAAGGCTGACAGACTTAAATAAATCCATATACATAGATATATGTATATATGTACAGTAATGATGAGGAAGGCTGACAGACTTAAATAAATCCATATACATAGATATATGTATATGTACAGTAATGATGAGGAAGGCTGACAGACTTAAATAAATCCATATACTTAGATATATGTATATATACAGTAATGATGAGGATCGCTGACAGACTTAAATAAATCCATATACATAGATATATTTATATATACAGTAATGATGAGGAAGGCTGACAGACTTAAATAAATCCATATACATAGATATATGTATATATACAGTAATGATGAGGAAGGCTGACAGACTTAAATAAATCCATATACATAGATATATGTATATATACAGTAATGATGAGGAAGGCTGACAGACTTAAATAAATCCATATACATAGATATATGTATATATACAGTAATGATGAGGAAGGCTGACAGACTTAAATAAATCCATATACATAGATATATATATATATATATATATATATATATATATATATATATATATATATATATACATGTATATGTACAGTAATGATGAGGAAGGCTGACAGACTTAAATAAATCCATATACATAGATATATGTATATATACAGTAATGATGAGGAAGGCTGACAGACTTAAATAAATCCATATACATAGATATATGTATATATACAGTAATGATGAGGAAGGCTGACAGACTTAAATAAATCCATATACATAGATATATGTATATATACAGTAATGATGAGGAAGGCTGACAGACTTAAATAAATCCATATACATAGATATATGTATATATACAGTAATGATGAGGAAGGCTGACAGACTTAAATAAATCCATATACATAGATATATGTATATGTACAGTAATGATGAGGAAGGCTGACAGACTTAAATAAATCCATATACATAGATATATGTATATGTACAGTAATGATGAGGAAGGCTGACAGACTTAAATAAATCCATATACATAGATATATGTATATATACAGTAATGATGAGGAAGGCTGACAGACTTAAATAAATCCATATACATAGATATATGTATATATACAGTAATGATGAGGAAGGCTGACAGACTTAAATAAATCCATATACATAGATATATGTATATATACAGTAATGATGAGGAAGGCTGACAGACTTAAATAAATCCATATACATAGATATATGTATATATACAGTAATGATGAGGAAGGCTGACAGACTTAAATAAATCCATATACATAGATATATGTATATATATATATATATATATATATATATATATATATATATATATATATATATACAGTAATGATGAGGAAGGCTGACAGACTTAAATAAATCCATATACATAGATATATGTATATGTACAGTAATGATGAGGAAGGCTGACAGACTTAAATAAATCCATATACATAGATATATGTATATATACAGTAATGATGAGGAAGGCTGACAGACTTAAATAAATCCATATACATAGATATATATATATATATATATATATATATATATATATATATATATATATATATATATATACAGTAATGATGAGGAAGGCTGACAGACTTAAATAAATCCATATACATAGATATATGTATATATACAGTAATGATGAGGAAGGCTGACAGACTTAAATAAATCCATATACATAGATATATGTATATATACAGTAATGATGAGGAAGGCTGACAGACTTAAATAAATCCATATACATAGATATATGTATATATACAGTAATGATGAGGAAGGCTGACAGACTTAAATAAATCCATATACATAGATATATGTATATATACAGTAATGATGAGGAAGGCTGACAGACTTAAATAAATCCATATACATAGATATATGTATATATACAGTAATGATGAGGAAGGCTGACAGACTTAAATAAATCCATATACATAGATATATGTATATATACAGTAATGATGAGGAAGGCTGACAGACTTAAATAAATCCATATACATAGATATATGTATATGTACAGTAATGATGAGGAAGGCTGACAGACTTAAATAAATCCATATACATAGATATATGTATATGTACAGTAATGATGAGGAAGGCTGACAGACTTAAATAAATCCATATACATAAATATATGTATATATATATATATATATATATATATATATATATACAGTAATGATGAGGAAGGCTGACAGACTTAAATAAATCCATATACATAGATATATGTATATATACAGTAATGATGAGGAAGGCTGACAGACTTAAATAAATCCATATACATATATATATATATATATATATATATATATATATATATATATGTACAGTAATGATGAGGAAGGCTGACAGACTTAAATAAATCCATACAAATAGATATATGTTTATACAGTAATGATGAGGAAGGCTGACAGACTTAAATAAATCCATATACATAGATATATGTATATGTACAGTAATGATGAGGAAGGCTGACAGACTTAAATAAATCCATATACATAGATATATGTATATGTACAGTAACGATGAGGAAGGCTGACAGACTTAAATAAATCCATATACATAGATATATGTATATGTACAGTAATGATGAGGAAGGCTGACAGACTTAAATAAATCCATATACATAGATATATGTATATATACAGTAATGATGAGGAAGGCTGACAGACTTAAATAAATCCATATACATAGATATATATATATATATACAGTAATGATGAGGAAGGCTGACAGACTTAAATAAATCCATATACATAGATATATGTATATGTACAGTAATGATGAGGAAGGCTGACAGACTTAAATAAATCCATATACATAGATATATGTATATATACAGTAATGATGAGGAAGGCTGACAGACTTAAATAAATCCATATACATAGATATATGTATATATACAGTAATGATGAGGAAGGCTGACAGACTTAAATAAATCCATATACATAGATATATGTATATGTACAGTAACGATGAGGAAGGCTGACAGACTTAAATAAATCCATATACATAGATATATGTATATATACAGTAATGATGAGGAAGGCTGACAGACTTAAATAAATCCATATACATAGATATATGTATATATACAGTAATGATGAGGAAGGCTGACAGACTTAAATAAATCCATATACATAGATATATGTATATGTACAGTAATGATGAGGAAGGCTGACAGACTTAAATAAATCCATATACATAGATATATGTATATATACAGTAACGATGAGGAAGGCTGACAGACTTAAATAAATCCATATACATAGATATATGTATATATACAGTAATGATGAGGAAGGCTGACAGACTTAAATAAATCCATATACATAGATATATGTATATATACAGTAATGATGAGGAAGGCTGACAGACTTAAATAAATCCATATACATAGATATATGTATATATACAGTAATGATGAGGAAGGCTGACAGACTTAAATAAATCCATATATATATATATATATATATATATATATATATATATATATATATATATATATATATAGACTTAAATAAATCCATATACATAGATATATGTATATATACAGTAATGATGAGGAAGGCTGACAGACTTAAATAAATCCATATACATAGATATATGTATATATACAGTAATGATGAGGAAGGCTGACAGACTTAAATAAATCCATATACATAGATATATGTATATATACAGTAATGATGAGGAAGGCTGACAGACTTAAATAAATCCATATACATAGATATATGTATATATATAGTAATGATGAGGAAGGCTGACAGACTTAAATAAATCCATATACTTAGATATATGTATATATACAGTAATGATGAGGAAGGCTGACAGACTTAAATAAATCCATATACATAGATATATGTATATATACAGTAATGATGAGGAAGGCTGACAGACTTAAATAAATCCATATACATAGATATATGTATATATACAGTAATGATGAGGAAGGCTGACAGACTTAAATAAATCCATATACATAGATATATGTATATATACAGTAATGATGAGGAAGGCTGACAGACTTAAATAAATCCATATACATAGATATATGTATATATATATGTACAGTAACGATGAGGAAGGCTGACAGACTTAAATAAATCCATATACATAGATATATGTATATGTATATATACAGTAATGATGAGGAAGGCTGACAGACTTAAATAAATCCATATACATAGATATATGTATATATACAGTAATGATGAGGAAGGCTGACAGACTTAAA